>NC_056739.1:312023538-312088538 GCF_019279795.1 Protopterus annectens
ATCATTCAAGTCTTTTGGATTAAGCACTTGAGCTTCAGACCAGTTGTTTTACATTAGGAAGGTTTGTGGCAAGCACTGTGGTGGCAGGACAGGTAGCTTTCATCCTTCTAAGTTGGGAACTGCTGATTGAGAGCCCAGTGTCCAAGTGTATTAGTTCTGGTTTAGGCACTTGAGCTTCAGGCCAGTTATTTTACATTAAGAAGGTTTGTGGTCTGCACTCTTGTGGGAGAAGAGGCTGGACTCTGCCCTTCTGAGCTGGGAATTTTCTGGTTAAAGGTTTATAGTGCCTGAATATTTGAACTGTATCTTACTGAAATTGGTTCACCTTGTTTGCTCTAGCATAGACTAGATCCAGGCCTACTGAATCTAGCTTTGTTTATATGCTTGTTGTTTGTTTGCTTGTTATTTCCCAGGAAGCTAATTCCACCTAATACGCAACTTCTTAGCGCTTCTGTGGATCACTAGTGATATCTGCATTGCTTACTGTACTTATTTCCTTGTTTCACTTGAAAGAAAGTTACTGTTTGTCGTTTTGCATTTAGTTACTTGTAACACATTGCACTCAAGTTACCTGGCACTTGCTCACTAAAGCAATTATATAAGTCAGCACTAAAAATTAAAAGCACTACACCCTCACTCCCCACTGGCCCTTGTTTTCAATTAAGGATTTCCCAATATTATTCTAGCATGTCCAAAGGTCAGTTGTCAATCTCCTCTCGGTCCAGCTGGTGAATCTGGGAATCTTGAGGCAATGTTATAACTGCCTCATGTACACAGACAACCCTCTCCTCCTCCCACATAACACAAATACTTGCGAGAGATGCAGCTATTTAGCCAAACTGGAGGTTGAGCTCTCTCAACTCAGGACTGGCAAGACCAGACAGGAGGAGAAGGCAACTACACACACCACAAAACCAGCCTCACATAATGCTACCACTCCACTGAATCAAACACATAAACACACAAAGACATACTGGAGGCTCTGGTAAAATTTACCTAAACAGCAGAGGCCTCCAAAGCAGACACCCAAACAACTGCTACCTCAAGACACCCCACAAGCAACACATAAACCACAAAAGCAGTGTGCAAAGCAGTCACAGCCCTTAAGGCCAAATACAACACCAAACATACTTGTCATAGGTGACTCCATAGTCAGACACACTGACGTCCCACTCACCAGGCTGAACAAGGAGAGGGTCACAGTAAGCTGCCTATCGGGCTAGAATCCGCCACATAACACAAGCACTCAGGTCACTCCACGGCAAGTACAAATATGACACAGTCATTGTCCATGCTGGTGTGAACGACCTGAGGCGTACCTCCCTGGACTACATGAAAAGAGACAGAGGAGCTCTCTGATTATGTAGCCCAGGCAGGTATGACCCTAACCCTGAGCAGTATCCTTCCTTCACCAAGAATGATGCCACAATATAGAGACAAGATGATCAGCTTTAACAATTGGCTTAATGTCTGGTGTCATTCAAAGGGGATCCAGTGTCTGTCTGCCTGGGATGACATGCTTGACAAGCCACGCTGCTTCGCAAGGGACGGCTTGCACCTGTCACCCCTGGGATTCCGGATATTGGCTAAGGCTCTTGCCACCCCCATAGTGCCTTTTTTAGGCAATGCTCAAATTCTAAACCTACCACCCTAGAAAACAAAAATGGGAAGAAATTGAGGGTAATGCTGCTCAATGCCAGAAGTCTAAATCTCAAAATGCACGCACTCGAGGCCCTTCTCAGTATGGAGAACATCGATGTCTGTGCTGTAACTGAAACCTGGTTCAAGGCTCCTGAGAGCACCCCGGCACTATTAGGTTTTACCTCATATCATGCGTTCGGCCCCAAAACCCGGACCACTCCACAAAAGGAGGGGTGTATCCATATTCATAAAGGATACTCACACCTCCAGGTTGGTGGCAACGCATGAAGCTTGAAACCATCCAGGTGCAACTAACCATAGGCAAAACTGCTCTACAAATTGTAGCATGCTACAGGCCACCCTCTCAAACTCAGGAACCCCACACAGCCTTCCTGAAGACACTGGAGGGTATAAATGTATCTCCAAACACCATCATATTGGGTGACTTCAACTACCGAATATAGACTGGGAACATTACTCAAGCCCTAACTTTCTAGCCCAACGGTTCCTGGAGTTCATAAATTCAAATGCCATGGAACAGCTAGTCACTGTTCCCACGAGAGGAGAAAATTTACTAGATCTCATTGTCACAAACATGGGGACAAAATGCTCCACACCGGAAGTATATCCCTCATTGGTGAGATCTGATCATAAACTAATCTCACTGGAAATCCACATCCCGCCCCCCCCCCCAACAAAAAGACCATAGTGAAGAACTTCTCTAAAGCAAACTTCACACTACTCAAGACTGGTGTGGTATCCTTCAAGGCCCCTGAGTCTGAGGAAACCACAACCCAAGCTGTGGAAGCCCTTACAAATGCCTTCTATGAACACCTCCAGGACTGCATGGATCAGGCAATCCCAAATAAAACCAAGACTCTTTCCACAAAGGGCAAACGTCCAATCTGGTGGACCCCAGCCATTAACAAACTTTACAATAAGAGGAGAAAGCTATTACATGATAGAACAAAATCCATAAAAGGGAAGTCACCCCTGATCATTATTAGTAAAAAAATACGAGCACTCATAAAATCAACTAAGGCCAATTTTGAGAGAAAAATTGCCATGGATTCAAAGGACAATCATAAGGCCTTTTTCAGCTATGTTAGGAACCTGGGTGGAAACTCACAGATATGCTCAGAATTAGTCCAAAATGATACAAAAATCACTGAACCCACAGACATTGCCAACATACTGGCAGACAGGTTCAGTGCAAACTTCACCCCTCTCCCCTAAAGGAGAGATAACTATCCCAGCCGAGTGTAGCCTCCCGGACATCTCAAATGCGCAGGTGAAAGCTGCTCTCTCTAAAGCTAAAAACACAGCATCAATGGGACCGGATGGTGTCCCGGCTGTGTGCTACACGAGCTAAATGAGGAATTAAACCCGCACATAAGGCAGCTGTTTAATCTCAGCCTTACCACAGGATACGTGCCCAAGGAGTGGCGTCACGGCAACTGTGGTCACACTCCACAAAGGTGGCCTCACGGACCCTGGTAATTACCGCCCCATAAGCTTAACAAGTCTAGTCTGCAAAGCTATGGAGAGGATCATAATGGAGCTCATAAACAAAGATATAGGGGACTTGCAGACATTGGACCCGACCCAGTTTGGCTTTGTCAAGGGAAGATCATGCCTTTTGAACTTGGTCGACTTCGAAATAGTCACCAAGGCCATTGATGAGGGAAAGGCAGTCCATACAGCCTACCTTGACCTTGCAAAGGCTTTCGACACAATGCCCCACTCGGGTATTGTAGAAAAACTTACCAGCTTAAATGTAAACCCATATGTCACAAGATGGGTTGCAAATTGGCTTAAGGACAGAACCCACAGGGTTAGAGTTGCTGGCGCTGTGTCAGACTCCAAGCCGGTCACAAGTGGTGTCCCACAGGGCTCGGTCCTTGGCCCCTATTGTTTGGCAGCTACTTCTCAGAAGTACAGGCCAACATGGGAGGACTTTGGCGGACAAAGTCTGCAGATGACTGCAAACTGGGCCATAGTGGAAAGTGCATCGGACACGGATATCCTTCAGAAGGGACTCACGGAAACAGATAGCTGGTGCCAGAGCCATGGCCTGAAGTTAAACGCCAAAAATGTATAGTCATACCCTTCGGGAAAAACAAGGTAACCCCAAGCTACCATATAGGTGGCAATCCACTAAGCACAGAAGAGGTTATCAGGGACCTGGGGACCCAGGTTGACAGTGGCCTTTCTTTTGACACTCACATTGCTAAAGTGGTTAGAAAGACCTTCTACATTGCCCACCTGATCATGAAGGGATTCACATCCAGATCTAGTGAGGTCATTTTTCCCCTGTACTCTTCACTTATCAGACCAATGATCGAGTACAATGCCCCATTCGGGATGTATCTCACCCGACATCTGCAGCAATTGGAGAGACCCCAAAAGTTCCTCACCAAAAGGATAAAGGGACTCCAAAATCTGTCATATGCTGCCAGATTGAAGAAACTCCAGCTCTATTCAGTCGCATACCGTCTGCTCAGAGGTGACATGTGCCTGACATACAAGGCCATGTCCAACCCGGAATTAATGGACATGCTCCACCTCAAAAAATCCAAATCCACCAAAACCACTAGAGTAAGCGACTTAAACCTTAGCACGGATATAAATAGGACGTGCTGGAGGGATAGATTTATCACTCAGAGACTCCCTATGCTGTGGAATAAAATCCCGGTCCATGTGAGGCAGAGCACCTCGCTGACTCTGTTCAAGAGAAATCTAGACCTGTGGATGGGAGATCGTAGGTTTACCCCGGGAATCATCTCTGGGTCACTGCTGGACAGAGGCACAACAAACTAATGGGCACAGTATTTTTTCATATAACGGGTGGCGTAAGCCACAATAATTTGGGCTAGGCTTATAAATGCCTTAGGGCAGATAGCCTAGTATAAACCTATGAACCTATGAACCTATGAAAACAGAAAGGAACAGGAGCTATTGAGCTGTAAAGAGAAACTGATTGAGGCTGAGGGTCTTGCAAATAAAAGTATTACTTGAAAGTAATTTCTCTTTTTACTGATCAGTTTTGAGGAAAATATGGTGTATTCTGAAGTATTAAAATTGTTGAACTGAACTTTGGGGAAAAATGGTACATGAATGGCAATATTATTTTTTATGGTACTCTTCATTGTGTTTTCTTTCTAAATTCACTGCTGTTTAAAAAAAAAACGAAAAGTTGGTTACAATAACTGCCCTTATTACTGCAAACATTGCTACTTGTAATGATATGTAGATAGATAGTAGCTGTGACAGTAAAGGTACCTACTCACCATCCCAACCTTTGAGGAGCTGATCTTCATATAGCAATTACATTTGCAAGGAAGATTTTTATTCCATAAGATTTGGGGATAGGTTCCCAAGCAGTTTACTTTCTGGGAAGTTGTTATCCTGAACTGCCATGTTACTTCCAAGATAAGAGATTTCAAAAGAAGCCCTACGTATTCTTCCTTTATGCACTAGTTCCAGTGACATGATTGTAAGAGTGGGTAGACTGACTCCTTGCATAATCAAGCTGAACAAACTTCTTTTTTTGTTGGGGGGGGGACTTTGTTTCTCCAAAATAGTGATACCAAGGAGAATTGTTCCACCAGTAATATGTACCCAGAGCTCACTGTTACCCTGGACACCATAGAATGTGCTGCCATAGAGAAGCCCCATTGTGTACATCCTACAGTTAATCCTGCCAGGTATTGCCAGGAAGAGATGGCACAACCTGTCATGGTAAAGAATATATGTATAGTTGCAGTGCATACTGCCAGTAGAGATGCATGCCTGGCAATACTTATCTTGCAAGATACATTCAACTAGCAGTTTGAGGAAAGGCTTGGATACTAGGGATGTGGGTTCTGTGGTGCCATTTTATAAGAGACCACCTGCTGTCCTGTTTCTTCTTGTGAAGATCCTGTTGCAGAAAAAAAAAATAAGACAAGGATACTGGTTTCATCACTCAACATTTAGTCAAGAAGGGTCATAAGGGCAATTTGGGTAACACTGGCCTTGATATTACTTTTTAAAAATGTTATAAAATAGACCTGCATTTCTAACTGAAATGCAAAATGGCAAAGTTATTAGAAATAGTAAACAAAAGAAATAATTGTAGAATGTTCTGTAACGGAGTAGGTGATGTGAGTTTTGAATAGAATCTTGGGACGAGAGTCTCTGTCTCTCTTTCCTGTTTGTGTCCTATGGTACATTGGGTAACGAGCACCTTTCAGCTCTTGATGTTTCTGTAGCAGTTATGGGTTTAATGGGCTCAGATTGCTAACCCAAGGCCCAACCCTTCTCTGAGGGGTGGACCTCACACGCTCACCCCCTAGGCCAGTCTAGAGTGTCCAGTCCACCTACTGCTTGTCTTTGGAATGTGGGAGGAAACCGGAGCATCCGGCGGAAACCCACATGAATGCAGGGAGGATATGCAGACTCTGCACAGAAGGCACTCCAGACGAGAATCGAACTGGAGAACCTCTTGCTGTGAGACGACAAAGGTAACTGCTACACCACTGCACCACCCTGGGATTAGAGTAACTGACACTTATCTTTCTGTTTTCCCTCAAGGCAGTACAGTTTGCTGGATTTTCTTCTCTGTTGTAATTAAAGAAGAACAGCATGATCAGGTCTCAGTATAACAGGAACAGAGAAAAAAAAGTTCTTCCCCACCATGATGTCATTATGCACTGCTGAATGCGTCTTCATCCAGTTACCATACTGGTGCAAGTTTATACTTGTGTTAACATGGCCGGATTATGTTCAGGTTTGCATTCACTGGCACCTACTTGTCATTCTCCGATAAACACACTTCAGCTCTTTTAACACTTTTTCTACTTGTACTGCACAGGACAGTTGAGCTTGCTCCAGGAATGCAATAAAAATCACAAAAAGGAAGATGTTTGAATAGGCATTCCTAGCACGATGAATGTTATCTTGTCTGATAGAGAGGCACAGTTGAATTACAAGCTCATGGAGAAATTGCATCAGGAAGGTTGATGATTATACTGTAGTGGTCAGTGCATATTCTGTTTGCACCAGGAGGGATGATGATTACACTGTAATGGTCAGTGCATATACTGTTTGCACCAGGAAGGATGATCACTGTAGTGGTCAGTGCATATTCTGTTTCTGCCAGAAAGGCTGATTATACTGTTTCTGCCAGAAAGGCTGATTATACTGTAGTGGTTAGTGCATATTCTGTTCACTGGAGATCAGTGATTTTCGGTACAGCCATTCTCTCTCACATTGGACTCATGATGCCCAGCAGCAGTAGTGAATGCTGTGATAAATGACGTATAGGTCTTTCATTGTGATTTGTATTTGTATATATTAATTCTGCAGCAGATCATTTGGTGCATTTTTTATTTGTTTAAAAGATATCTTTATGATCCATCTAAAGTCACAGTAGCATCATTTGATGTCAGTCTCTTTAGTATAGAAAAGGCAGTATTACTGATTCAACTCTGATCCAAATCTCTTGGAGCATGTTTTGCTCATCCTTTAATATTTTGGTGTCTTCAGGCCTTCACCAGTCTGAATGCATAACCCTGTCAGTATCACCCAGTTTTCTTTGCCCGCCTTCATTAGTGTTTTGCCTCAGTTGCTATTACTTGGGATGTGGACTTGATATCAGCAGTTTACTATCCGAGATCATTTTGTGGCTTCATACTTTTTTTTGAAGTAGCCCTGTCTTTGTGATGTGCAGCAGTAGGTTAGGAGAAATGTCATAGAAGTATACCACATGTGACATCAACTGTATTATTTGGTTCAAAGTTTTACATTTTGGTCTGTGTGACCTTAATGTAGGCATGTGTGTGGTTCTACTTCTAAATTTTGAAGTTTCAGAACTTCAAATTTCTTGTGCTTGAGACCATAAGATCGAACTTTTGAAATGTAAATTAAAAAAAAAAAAAAAAAAATCTTTACTTTTTTGCACACACCCCACACCCCCTGCTAATTAAATATACCAACTCCAAGATCACACTACAGTGAGGAAAATGATAAAAATACCATTCCGTGCTGTACGTCGATCTCCATTTAAACAGTTCTCAGTCTCGAAACTTCGATCTTATGGTCTCGACCATAAGAAATTGTAAGTTTTGAAACTTTGAAATTTAGAAGTAGACCTGTGTGTGTGTGTGTGTGTGTGTGTGTGTGTGCACACGCGTGTACATTCGTGTTTGTATATGTATTGTATATACACACACAAATTTTTTATACACACACAAATATATATATATATATATATATATATATATATATATGAAGAAGACGCAAACTGCAGCACTTCCCTTTATTACAAATATATATATATATATATATATATATATATATATATATATATATATATACACGAAGAAGACTCAAACTGCAGCACTTCCCTTTATTACAAAAGATTAAGTGCTTTCATCCCAGTGATGCGGACTTCATCAGAATAAAAACTGAACACAAAATCCCAGCTTGAATAACTCTAATAACCATTGCCTTTGATCATATTGATTTAGGACGCAGGGGTGGACCATCTGATGAATTCCTTGAATACAATGTTTTGAGGTGGCAGTTGAGATGCAGTGCTGCAGTGGTCCCTGGGCTTAACAAAATGGTCTCAATTAGTAGTGTTTTAAAGCTGAAAGCACTGTTTGCTTGATAAATTTTGTAGAATGGTATGACTTTGTGGTCAATAGTAGTTATGTAAGGTTTTTTTTCTTTTTTTTATTTATATTTATATATGTTTCATTTATTCATACGTCTTTTATTATTTACTGATTTTATTTCTCATTTATTTTTCTGCATGTTCTTGAGACAGACACCTATCAAAATGGGGTTATGGCTTTTTAAAAATCTTTTTAACTGACTAATTAATTGGTTGGTCATGTGGGTGTAGTCAGAGTTCTTTAAACTGTGATTTTGTGTTCAGTTTTTATTCTGAAGTCCAGATCACTGGGATGAAAGCATTTAATCTTTTGTAATAAAGTAAGGAGCTGCAGCTTCCAAGTCTTTCTTCTTATTTTATCAGTCTGTTTTGGCACTTATATGGGATTACTTTGTTTCATTGAAAGCTCATTTCACTGAATTTCAATTCACCCTCACCAAATCTCTGAAAGTTCAAATTACTGAAAGCTCATTTCACTGAAGTGAAGTACTGGCACGGTGTAGAGTACTATAAGGCAAGCAGGGCCGGCCTTAGGCATAGGCGAACTAGGCGACCGCCTAGGGCGCCATAAAGCCAGCATCATAAAGGGCGCAATTTCGTTAACTTAACTTCTCTTTTCATCTGTAGTTGCGCCCGCCCTTTGTAGCATTGCGCCCTCCCCCACATCCCTGACTACTGCTCCAATCCATCCACAGTTTATAATACAACGCAGCCCATACCCGCCTCTCATTCCTTTTTTCGTTGACAATAGAGGCGGGGGCAGCCATTGGCTGTCGTTACTTCCTGTGTTCCTGATCTGTGGACTGGACGACATCGGTGTGGATTATCGGCGGACTGGTTCCCTCTACACCACGCGGGCTACCAACTGCGCTTTCCGGATTTTTTGTGCTGTAGTTCTGACTCTTCTGAGGTACTTTTTTTAATGCATAATGACATGGGTGCACTCGGGTACAAAAAAGAAAACAAAACTATTAATATTTTTCATTATTTTTCTGAAGTTCTGAGTTACTTGGTCATCCTTTTCCTATGCTGTAAGTTAATTATTTTTGTGTATTTGTTGAGTAAGTAGTATTGCCTCATGCATTAACCCAACGAGTTCCATCCGCTTTACATTAAAAAAATAACAACACCAACAGCACCCAAGAAAAGAGATTGTTATTCTGCAGTACCTCTTATGGGGATATTTTAAGAGCAGCAGGCTCAGAACAGACGGTGGGTCTAGATGTATAAAACAGAAAGTTAAGAACACGAACTGACATGAAATTCATGATAGGTCACGAATGTAGCCCCTGGATCTGATTTTCTCGGTCTCCATTTGCAACCAGCACGTTTAATTTGTAACATCTATTTATCAGACTCTTGCGTTCCGATCGGTCCTGAAAACAGGCACTTCACTCCAGGCATCCAAATCCACAGCAAAACATTATCGTTAGCAATTTCTCGATTGCTGTCTGTTCATGAATGCTTTTTGTCACTCTTTACATGGCGGATTAATTTAAAACAATTTTGAAATAGCCCCAGCAAGTGGTGTTTGCATTTTGTATTACAGATTATTGTGATCTGGTTCTCATGCATTCCTTTATTCTAGATATTTTATGTATTTTTGTCTACTGTTTCTTTCTATGAGGGCTCATGGCGCACCATAAATTATAAGCAAAACGGGCAGCAATTTTCCTTTAGTATGTACTACTACATATAACAACAATAATTGTATTAGACCATTCTAATATACGTTAGCAGAATGTTCACATTTTTGCCTCATATTTTTGGTCTGTTGCTCATAAAATGTGTGGTTTTGTAGCAAATCACTGGGATGTTGTCAAGATTTAAGCCACTAAACAATGGCACGCATTTGTGTTTCAGACTTCACATCCCTTAGGAAATGTCTGCTAACACAAGCCCTATTACTCCAGCAATTTTATAATAGCAATATTTAAAATATGTCCTTATTTTGGGGCCTTCCTCCTCCCATTTTGTCGGGCTTTGTCCAGATTTCTTGCACTAAGAGGTTAAGAGGTAGACATTCTAATTGCATGAGCGACTCATATAACACTAATAAAAGCCTCGGTGCAGGCGTGAAAACAGAGGCCATGGTAAAGTTATTGCAGTATTTAATGTCAAACATTGATTAAATGTTGGGAATTGCTCTTGCTCTTGCAGTGGGATTGCCACTTGTTCATGTGTTCAAAGTAAGGTATTTTACCGATATGTGAGACTTTGCAGAACAAACCAAACTCTCATCAGTCCCAACTTGGTCTCAGAAAACGAAGGAAAAAATAGCCAAGACTCAGAGTTGTTCTATTGGTTTGTATCATATTTATTTATATAATTATAATTTTAGGCCGGCTTTATTTTTGTCTGCTTTGTTTACTGGGCTAATGCACTTATTACAAGTGACCATATTCAGGCTCACAGACCAGGTGTTGTAAACCACAATAAGTTCTTTGATTACATTGCCATCTTCAACAAAACAATTATTATGACTTCATTCACTGATTCTGGTAATATCCCAATATTTGTAATACTTGGTGTGAACTCGAAATATTTTCTCTTTCTAAAATAGCAAGGTATTTACCATTTGCCACGTTCGTTTTCTGGCATAGATGCCCAAAGCATGACTGTCTTGTGAAAAGGATGGTAGCCCTACTAACCTACCACCATAGACATGCACATTATTTAGGGTTGTCACCTTTTCAAATACCCAACATACCCACAGCCAGTACAAAGGACAGAACTTCACTTTTTTTGCTTAAATAAAAGCTTATTCTTATAGCATTTTAGTTGCTTATTCTGTTTCTTATAACATTTAGGTATTTCAGATCAGAATAATTGTTGTATGCAACTATTACATACAGTATAGGTAATATGCTTGTCCTAAAATATCAGGACATTTGCCATTTTTTCAATTTCTTTGCAGGACACAACTGCCCAAAGAGGGACTGTCCCTCGCAAAGTGGGACAGGTGGTAACCCTAACATTATTTTAGTATAACTTAACATTTGTTTCAGAAAAAAATAAGTTATCAAGCATCAGCGCTGAGCTTTTACGCTGTCGTTTTTTGTTTGGTTTATATATCAGTAACATTAATCTATATTACAGCTTTCTAAATGCACCATTCTTCATTGTGCCAACAGTACTTAGCTTTTTGCGTCACCAGATTAGTTGCTACCTCATTCTTCCCTTGGTGATTTGTGCCTCTTTTTTTGTCCATTTTTCATCAAATTGTGTTTTTTGGCAAACTATTGGTAAATCATTAAAGACTGAAATTAGAAAATGCTAGACATTTGAGTTTCAGAATTCATATCCTTTGGAAAATTCATGTTAATGTAAAACCTGTTACTTTATCAGCTTTCTAAGTTTGTAACAGCAATATTTAAACATTGCCCTGTTTTTGGGGGCCTTTGTCCCTCTTTTTACGGCTTTCTCAAGATTTCTTGCTCTAAGACATTTGGCCAGTGTATGAATGTTGGTGAAAATCTTTGATGGAAAGAAATGCTAAGTTTTCCTTTCCTATCTGTTACAATTGCAGCAGTTGCATAATGATGTAGAAACTTCTAAAAAGGCAGTGGTCTACAAAGACCTGTTGTGTAGTGGCCTTTTGGTTTCAAGAAGTCATTGCCATTCTTTTTATTGCTAGTTTTGGTCTAGAAATAAATGTTATATAGTGGGCTGTTTCATGAGGTCATCACCATTCCTTTCATTGCTAGTTTTAAATTACTCATTCTATGCTGTGAAGTCAGTTTATAAATCGTGTGCAATGAAACAGCTTTCTTTCTGATGCAGTGACGCATATTAGCAAGAATAGTGTTTATGTACTTTGGTAACTGCTTATGTCATCCAAATGAAAACTAAGCATGATAGACATTATTAGTTATGCATTATAATGAAGTGCCACAGTCTGTCTCTGGAATAATCAAATAAGTAGGTCTGGAGTGGTAATGGCATGCGTGCACCACACGTGTATTTTTTATGCCCAACTGATTTAAACCTATTAAATAATAGCCCATTGTTATAACATGTAGCATTTTCTATTGTGTTACCTTCCATTATATTACTGTTGTATCAGTTTGTACCATTGATGTCATAGTCTATGTGACAATTATATTGTACTTTGGTAGCAATTTTAGCTGTTTTATATTTGTCTATAGTGTGATATTCCTTGCTGTTAAAATAGCTTTCCATTTTTAGTTTTAATTTTGTGTTGTGTGATAACTGAGAACTGTAATCATATGTTTGCCATTTCCTACTCCCGTGTGGCTTAACTGGGCACTCATTTATATTATGCAAGAATAGCCATGTGACGATTTTGGTTCTATTTTAAGAATAGGGGAGCTGGCTCCCTGGTTTTTAGATTGTAGTTGAATATAGCGCTTGCCTCCACATATATAGTTTTGGGGGCAAAGGAACTGAAGTTGAATTATTTATTAACATTATGTATACTTAACAAGCACTGGAGGCACTAAGCCAGTTTTTAAATTTTGTAAATCTGATTGCATGGCTTAAACCAGTATAGCTGTTACATTTCATTGTGTTGCATGATACAGTACTTGGGCCAGTGTGGTAGTTAAGAATTGTCCTTCCAGTGGCACAAGTTAAAAGATAATCTTATGTCAAATTGTAACTGAGATACATGATAAATAGGGCTGAGTCCTAAGTATAAAGAAATATATTTTAATCACATTGATCAGCTTAGATGGACTTTAGTATGCTGCAAGGAAGTGTTCCACCTTTGCCACTTTGTTCCACATTGGCAGGTACAGTTGACAGCTATGGAGGGTTTTGTCTCTTATTCTTAGGAAAGCAATTTCCATGGATTGCCTTTCTGCTGGAATACCATTGTATTGATTATTGAAGTGGTGTTCCAAACTAACCAGATATGCTGCTAAGTTTGGTAGAGGTGATGGACAGCTATCGGCATATGTAAAAGGTGAGCATACATATCCAAACTCTAAAAAACTGTTGTGCTCATCCGTTAGTAAACCTTTTTGCTGTCCCTTATTCTCTCTGACAGAGAAGATTGCTGTCGATCTCGTGCATTGTAACACTATGCTTATGCTACATATTTCATTATGGTCAGTCAGTGCCCAGTGTCTGTTGTACATGCTGGTCAGTGATATGCTGGTGTGTAAGGCTTGCTCCCTTTGTTACACTATGACAAAGCATTCACTGATTTTTTAAGCCATTAAAAAAATTTAAAGAAATGACTGGAGTGGCTTTTGTGGGAGTGACCTACCTGTGGGCGTGGTTCAAATAGGGGTGTTCCTTGAGAATGGCATGGGTGGGGCTTAAGGGGCACCAGAGCACTACTTCGCCTAGGGTGCCATTTCAGCTAAGGCCGGCCCTGAAGGCAAGTAAAAGGTATATGCCCTTTTCCCCACTGTAGTGTGATCCTGGAGTTGGTATGTATACTTAGGGGGGCACAGCCCTCCACATTGGGGGGTGTGGTGGGTGTAGCCCCCAACCTAGTTTGGGTTTATATTGTCTTCTGGAAAGAGTTAGTCATTGGTGTTGTAAGTGTGCATGTGTCTGGTTTAAAATGTATTGTTTTAAAGCTTTCAGTGAAATATAATATAAAACCAAACCAGGTGGGGGGCTACACCCTACACACCCCCATTGTGGAGGGCTTTGTCTCCCACTCCTCCCCTAACTATATATACTAACTGCAGGGTCGCACTATAGTGGGGAAAAGAGCATATACCTTTTCCTTGCCTTACAGTACTCTACACAGTGCTAGTACTTCACTTCAGTGAAATGAGATTCGTTGAAATGGGTTTTCAGTAATTTGAGCTTTCAGCGATTTGGTGAGGGTGAACTGAAATAAGCTTTCAGTGAAACAAAGTAGACCCATATATATATATATATATATATATATATATATATATATATATATATATATATATATATATATATATATATATATAGCTATATGACTTCTGTGGTGGTGCAGCGGTAGCGTTGTTGCCTCACAGCAAGAGGTTCTCCCGTTCGATTCTCGGCTTGGGTTGGGAGTTTGCATGTACTCCCTGCAGTCGAGTGGGTGTTTGAAAGACATGCGTTGAATGGGCGTGCCTTCGTTGAAGGTTAGGCGTCGGGCTGGCAACTCAACACCATAAAAACCAACTGCCAATCATTAGTGGACCGGAGTTCCGCTGTGGTGACCCCTAACCGGGAAAAGCCAAAAGACAAACAACACATATATATATATATATATATATATATATATATATATATATATATATATATATATATATATAAAATTACTTGTACTGATGGTACATAATCAGGATCACTGTGGGTCACTTTTTCATTTTTTTCCTTTTAGTGTACTCTACCTGTTTCCTCAATCTTGAGCACACAAAATGCATTGGGATCAAATATGGAGTGTGAATATGAATGCACTGGGCTTGATGTGGATATCTTTGACCCCCCCCCCCACCACCACCACCACCACCACACACACTTTTCACTGCAAATTAGTTCATCCAGCCTCCATGAGATGAACCAGCCAACTTAATCCCCTTCTTGTTGGAGGCCGCCTGGTGGCTTGATGAACTTGGTACATTGGCACAAACGGACACACTTTTCTATGCATCTGTGGGCTTACAGTTTGCATTAAAGATGCTGAAAGGAAATTGTAATGTAGATATTTTTTCTACACTACAGTCACAGTAAATTTATTTTATGGCTCTGCATTTTCGTCTGAACAGTAGAATCTGTGTCAGATTTTAAATACTCTGGTTACTGCTGACTGGAGCTTAACAAGGATTGTGGACAGGCTGCAACTGTCATTAACCCATAATTTGCCTTTAAAATGCATTAATAGGCACTTTGGGACTTGACATGAGGTGAAGCCTGGGAAAACCCCTATATGTATGCTACTAAATGAGATGTAATTGTTTGCTCTCTGTAGCTAGGTTTCTGTGTGCTTTGAGATTGTAAGTGAATCACTGACACTTCAGATTATACAGCTGGTAAGCTTTCTTTTTTTTATCTATTTATTTATTTATTTTAAGCCTTCCGGAAGAATCTTTTCACTAAATACTTTGTGCATGGTGGCCTTGTTGATCAGGAAAATCCCTCCCAAGTGCTCTATGGAGAATGTGAAGACCTGTGATGTAATAATACTAGACCTGTTAATTATATGCTTGCCAGCAATATTACTAGGCCTTGTAAGAGGTGCATGCCAGAATTTGTTTGTGTCTTTCGGCTTTTCCCGGTTAGGGGTCGCCACAGCGGAACTCCGGTCCGCTAATGATTGGCAGTAGATTTTTACGTACTTGCCGGGCCTAACGCACAACCTTCAACGAAGGAATGCCCATTCCACGCATGTCGCTACACAGAAGACGCTCTAACTGAGAATCGAACGGGCAACTTCTTAACTGTGAGGCGACAACACTACCGCAGCACCACCACCACAGTATAAGAGGTGCATGCCAGAATATTATATATAAATACAAATAATATATTTGTGTTTGTGTAAATAATGCATGTATTAATGTGTATAAATATAAATGTGTGTGCGTGTGTGTGTGTGTGTGTGTGTGTGTGTGTGTGTGTGTGTGTGTGTGTGTGTGTGTGTGTGTAAATATCTGTATATAATCTGGGTATAAACATATTTGGGTAAATATACATTTTTTTACCTTGCTAGCTTGGAAAGCCAAATACAAGTGCTAACTCACAGGGGTGACAAGGAAGCACTGACTGGTTAAACACTGTGATGGGAAGTCATACAGGGAACTATGTGAATTAACCCCATGTGGCCATAGTGCTACAACTGATGTGTAACCGGAGTGAAACACAGTGCGTATTAAGGGTTTGTAACTTATAACAGGTAGTAGCAGAGCATTAGGTAAGGGAAGAGGAACGATCCTTTCCTTAAAGCAAAGTGCTTAGTGAAAATTAGACAGGGTCATACCTCTCAAACTCTTAGCGCAAGAAATCTGGATAAAACCTGATATAATGGGGGGAACAAAAGCCCAAAAATAGGAATACATTTTCAATATTACTCTTTTAAACTTAGAATTTGTGTTACCTTGCATTTTCTGAAGGCTGTGAAATCTGAAACTCGTATGAATGTCGTTTTTAGTGACATTAATCTTTGGATCATCCCTGTGATTTGTCAAAAAAAAAATAAAGTTTTTATGAGGAACAGACCAAAATTATGAAGCAAATATCTGGGCATTCTGCAAAAATCTGTACATCTGGACAGGATATACAAGAAGCTGACTTCAGATTTTTATGTCCTTAATACTGATTGCCTGCAGGCTTAGAGGAAGTGTGTGAGGTTTGGGTGTGGCAGGACAGTACTACTAAAAAGGTCATGGGTCACACAAGTTAGGCAAGCTGGGTACTATATATATTTGTTATTATATAAATATAAATAATATATTTGTGTAAGTTGTGTGTGTGTGTTATGTATAAATAATAAAGTGTGTGTGTGTATGTGTGTGTGTGTATGTGTATATATATATATATATATATATATATATATATGTATCTATATGTCATCTAGCTATAGATATATTTGAGTAAATATTTTTTTACCTTGCAAGTTTGGAAAGCCTTCAAGTAGAAGTGCTGCTTCACAGGGGTGACAAGGAAGCACTGGTTGGTTAAATACTGTGATGGGAAGTCATACAGGGAACACTTTGAATCAGAAGTGCAAAAGTAAGGTAGATGTCTAAATATAGTGCATTATGAAAGAGCCAGTTCAGGTTAGATGAGGAAAGAGAGAGATTTTTACTGTGCATATGATGTGGTAACATCCATTTGCCTCGAGGCTTTGATGAAGGAGAATAGGGAACCTTCAGGTGGACTGTTGCTAGAGGCTGATGGATTGACTGTTTGGTTGAGGAAGGGCAAAGTCTGACAGGAGAAAGAGGTAACAGGAGGCCTTTAAACATGAAGCTGTGGAAAAAGATAGTGGAGTGGTGGGCTGGGCAGCAAAGGATAAGATGACATGACCAGATGCTGTCATAGAAGTACAAGCAAACGTTATGCTATTGAGGGTGGAGAAAGTAGTATGTGGAAGATGCAGCCATAAAAGAGAGGACGTGGAGGAAGAATCCAAGATGAAAGTATTGGTACCAATAGGCGTGACAACTGATGAAGAGGACACAGCTCTTGGTGGCCATGCTGAAGTCAGCTCCACATGGAAAACAGGAAGTTATCCCACCAGATGGTAATTCAGAGGGAGTAAAGGACAAAATAGTGCAGAGGGCCCAGTTAAATAGTTAAGAATAATGGGAAAAAGTGATCAGTACAGCAGAGGGATTAAGGCAAGGACAGTGAGTGCAGTGGTGGTTGAGGGGAAGTGGAAGGGGAGTGGTTTGCTATGTGAGAGGTAATATGCTACAGAAAGTTAAGATAATGAAACAATGTCTGAGATGAATATGATGGTGTGAGTGATTAGAGAGTTTGTCACCAAGAGATGGCATCATCTGGAGATTTTGATCAGATAAGAGAATGGTTGGCTGCATTGTGATCTCTGCGTGTGGATGGTTCATTGCAACAGTCTTGTGTTTAGTGTGGTATGGAACACTGAAAATAGAAGTTGCTGAAGTCCTAAAGTTCTGAGAGTGGTGTCTTCTGTTGTATACTAGAATGAAGTGATGTGCTGAATTCTGCCTTGGGTTGCTGGAGTCCATCTCAGGGCTGGATGCCTCAGCAAAGTTAAGTATCCAGGATGCTCCCAAAGTAATGAGTTGGGTAAGGGGAAGGCTAGATTTTGCCTGGTTCATATGATCTCTCAAGAGCTGAAAAAATGTAGGGAACTTCAGTTTGAATTCCACCACAGGTGGAGCTGTTAGGAGCTAGTCATCCTGATAGCGACACATTTTCACCTCCTCCTGCTGTCTCTTTGGTAAGCTGCCCTTGCTGTCATGCACAAGAACACCATTAGAGCTGTTGTGAATCCATACAGGAGTCTACTGAACTGATAAGGACTTGTTCTATCTAAAAGTGGAGATACCTCTGTCTAGTAATCTGTAGGGGAGTTTGGCAACTTGAAGGTCCAAATGCGCATCCAGTCTTCTTGTGATAGACATGTCACCATTCTTTGTACTTTAATCATGCTAAAACTTTCTCTAGAGATGCAAAGGTTTAGGATCTAAAACGGACTAGAGTTCCCTTTTTTCTTTTTCTAAGAAAAGAATCTAGAACTGTATCCTTGTGTTCTGTTGTTTGGTGAGGCTCCTTGGATGGATCTTTTTAACAAGAGAGTTAGGAACTTCTTCCTGGACACATGCTTCTTATGGAGATATGATGTCCAGTAAAGGTTTCAGAAATAAAACTGGTGGAGTGATGAATGGTATTGTACTGTATAGCCACTAAACATTATTTTTATCTTTTATTATCATTAACTGTATGACAGATGAAGGGACAGCAGACCCCCAACTATTTCCAGATGAGAGTAGGTGGCAGTGATTTGTGCCCTGGAGATGACTAAAGCCTCCTGGAGAGCATCAGTTACACCTTCATCTGGGTGGTGGACATTGTTGGAATTTGCTCTGAGAATGCCAACTTCTCCCTATGTTCTCCTGTTGGTCCTGCTTCTGTACAGGCCTAAACTGCATGAGGCATTGGTTGCTCTGCATTCTTGTATGTGAATGGTATATACAGGGTGATGCTTTACCCTTACAACTGTCTAGCTGTTTCTCTGCTTGTTCATATCATAAGGTGCCAGTTTACTTTATCCCTAAAGAGTGAGAGGACTGGTAAATAAGTAATTTAAGATGGTTACCTTGATATCCTCCTCAAAATCCTTCATCTCTAATCCACATTGCTTATGGGTTATAGGTGTTAAAGGACTGTGCTGAACAACTAAGCACTGTACTCATGGATATATTTAACATTTCTCTCGGTCAAGCGAAGATACCCAAATGCTTCAAAAACATAAATATTATACTACTGAAGAAATAGTCTCCCTAAGGCCCCACTGACTATAGACCAGTAGCCCTCATGTCCACCGTTTTGAAGAGCTTTGAATAGTTAGTCAAAAAATACCTGATAGCAAGCCTTCCAGCGGTATTAGATCCACTCCAATTCGCACATCGTGCCAATCGTTCCACAGCGGATGCCATTTTGGTTGTACTGCATCTCTCATTGGCACACATTGAGAACAAGGACAACTATGTTCGAATGCTGTTTATTGACTTCAGTTCAACATTCATTACTGTCATCCCACAACAGCTAATAGAAAAACTTGTTCATCTAGGTATTAACCCCCTTTTGTGCAACTGGATCCTGGACTTCTTGACTGAAAGACCTCAAAGGGTATATGTAGGCAGTAACTGTTTAAAAAGCATCACAGTCAACACAGGATTACCTCAAGGCTGTGTGTTGAGTCTGCTACTGTTAACTGTACTAACCCACGACTGCAAAGCTAGATTCAACACCAGTGACATCATCAAGTTTTCAGATGATACTACAGTCGTGGGACTCGTCAGTAAAGGAGAGAAAAAGAATAGGGAGGAAGTGAGCTCACTGATTGACTGGTGCGCCAAGTACACAGACTACAGGGAGGAAGTGAGCTCACTGACTGACTGGTGCGCCAAGTAAAACCTCGACCTTAATGTCAGCAAAACAAAGGAGATCATGATGGACTTAAGGAAAACACACCCAGCTCATTCTCCTCTCATGATTAATGGCGAGATGGAAAGTGTAGAGAGCACAAAATTCCTAGGGGTTCTCATTGCGGAGCATCTATCTTGGTCAATAAATACCAGTCATATAATAAAGAAGGCTCATAAACATCTGCATTTCCTGAGGAGACTGAGGAAAGCGAGCGTACCATACCCCTGTCCTCTCCACCTTCCATAGGAGTACTATAGAAAGTATCCTAACGTGTAACTTTTCAGTGTGGTATGGGAGCTGCTTAGTTGCAGACCAAAAAGCCCTACAAAGGATAGTCAGAGTGGCAGAAAAGATAACGGGCTCCAAACTTCCAGCACTGCAGGGGTTATACACAGTACGATGTCACAACAGAGCTACAAAAATAATCAGGGATCCTATATACCCTGCTTATGAACTGTTCACACGCTTGTCTGGGAGAAGATACGGCAGTGTGCACTGTAAATTGTCCAGGTTCAGAAACGGCTTCTTCCCCCCAGGCGGTGAGACACTCACTCTGGCAATAATGTCAGATAAGTCGGACACTGACAATATATGGGGCAGCCAACTCTTTTGATGCAAATAAATGAGAGACTGTTCGGATTCTAAACTTCAACAATATATAGATGGCAATGAATGTGCAATATTATACTAACTAGATCATCTTATTCATGTGAGAATCGCACAATGCAATAGGAACTTGTACAATAAGAAATCATTCAGCTGCTGAAAATTATAAAGTAAAGTGGTAATATGCAGGCAGTCTAATGTGAAATGATGAACATATGTCTGTTGTATGTTTTATTGCATGTATGTAGTTGTCTTCTGAATTCAAGCCTGATGCATGCAATTTCATTTAGCCTGCACTTGTGTGGGCTAAATGACAATAAAGTTTAGTTTGACTTTGGCTTGTGTAAGGCTGTGCAGGAGCACGAAGCTCCAGCCATACCTTCAGTGTCATAGTACATGTTGTGAGCCATAAAAAATTGTCATGTGTGAGGAGGTTGTAGCCTGGACTTTGTCTTTTGGAGGTCTGTCCTGTAGCTCTTTCATTATACGTTGCATTTGGTGAATGAGATTCTGTTGGAAACGCACTTACTGAATCTGGTAGTTCAGCATCAATAAGGAAAGGTGGGGCAAATGTGCACACGTGCTTTTCAAATGTGTCCATTGCCTGGGGATCTGGGGATCTCTCTAAGAAGGGGGAGAGTAGGCTTTATTGGAAGAGGGGCTTTTCATAGAGCTGTTGAAAGTATGGAGTCTGACATGGGGTCACTGTCTAGATTTACAAGCTGTTTGGGGGGGGGGGCAGTAATCTTACCAGGGGTAACTAGTATGCTATCAATAGCAAGGGGTGCTGTGGCTAAGCTTCTCGATGGCACTTCAATTATCAGTTTAGTGTGAACCCATGAATGTAATCATGTCTGCATTTTGGTACACAGAATCAGAGTTCTCCCAGGTAACTGTGAATGCCTATTTAAGATGTCCACCAGCGAGTGAATGACCTAAGAAGATTGGGGTTAATATAAACATCTTCCTTTATAAGAGAATAGTCTGTCCCCCTCCCTTTCTTCATGTGGAGGTCCTCCCTGAACTCAAAGCTCTCTGTTTGATACTGAATTTGCTCTCAACTACTGATCTTCCATTTGAAAATCGAGGGAAGACTTACTGTACTGCATCTTTACAGAAGACCTCCAGGCAGTAACTGGTCAGAGGATAGGTATTTGAGGTGTAGGTCTCATAGGTTTATCACTGGGCAGGGTTGGCCTTGGAAGTTGCCACACCAACCTTTATACCATCTTGGGGCAATGCCAGTATGTTTAGCATCAGCAGCGAGTGACTGGACCTAGAATTCAGCTGCTTGTTAAAAAGGTAAGTAATGTAAATAATGAGAAAGTGGCCCTGGGGGTAGACTTTGTGAAGAAGAGTCCCAGTAAGAATAGTGGGGATTCTTGCACCAGGTTTTGAACAGTTTGAGTGGTTTCTGCTTTTTTCTGCATTTTTACTGTATTATTTGAATCTGAAGTTACAGCTGTTAAGTGATGACTTTGTACTGGTTTAACTACTTTTCAGGAGAGTTTTGTGCTGCGCCTAGCTAGTAAAAAGAGTTTTAAGCAGATTCTGTAATTTTCGGTAATTTTACTGGATGTCCTCTGAATTTGAAGTTGGTTATTAATTTAAAAGTTTTTTTTTTTTTTTTTTTTCAATTTGCCGTGTTTTTCAAGTGTGTGTTTTGTGGTGGTAAATGGATTAATCAATGTTGCTGCATTTATTTCTACATCTTTAGTCACATTTCAAACTTACAGAAAACCAGCAGTTCTGGTCAGGTGTGTGAGCCATCTAGAGCTTGTAATGGTTAGTCCTAGTGACAGTGGGCTGATTCCTGCAGTTCTGTTGAAATAAACACTGTTTGAGCTTTAGTTGTTTTTATTGGCTCTTTCATTTTCCCTCTAACTTTTATTATGTGTAACTGTGCATAGAGTAGTGAGTCTGCAAAGTAGACTTCATAGATGCAGGCACTTTTCAATTGTAACCGTACCATATATAACCCAAGCCATAAAACTCTGAGCAGTAATTAGACTCCTACTGCATACAGGAACAGCAAGCTGTGCATAGCTGCATAACATGCAGACCCTTGCACCTAGCACCTTAAAAGTAGTTTAACCCCTTGTGGCACTACATTGTGGATCTTGGCATACATTTGCTACATATAACTCGATGCTGCTGCTAAACAAGGTTCCCAGGCTGTGCAGTCTCAATTGCATGTATACCCTAGGTATTTATTTACTTAACTCATCACAGCCAAGTGCACCTCCAGGCATTTCTGCAGTTACCTCCTGCTGCGCATCTAGGCGTCGACTACTGCTTGTTCATATTTGCATTAGTAGTTCCAAAATTATGCTACATACAAGGTATCAGAATATTTTATCTGGAAGCATACATGATAGCAAGCACAATTGTATTGATATTTGACCTTTGTCAATGAGTATTTCTTAGAACTGCAAGGTGATGACTTCATTTTTTAAAGGCTCAAGCTACACTCACTGGGAGTTAAAGGTACACAGTCAAAAGAGCTATATTGGAGGTAATGAGACAGGCATACGTAACAGCACCATCCACCCTTTATACTTTCATAAGTAGTTACTAGCCATGCAGGAGACCATTATTAGCCTAGCCCAAATTCCCAGTTACCCTATAGTACTGTCTGGTTCAGTGACTTGCTCATGGTTACCCAGTAGTTAAGTAAAGGTTAAGGAAATCAAAACCTGTACCACTGAAAGTAACTTGTTAACAGCTCCTAGCCTATCCTGTTTGCTGACTGCAGACTTAACTGATAACTCTGTCGATAGATGATAAATATCGATCTTTTGTAAAAATGCAACTTTCTGTAAATTGAAAGTTTTGCATCACACTGAAAAATATGGATGTTTAGTATACTTTTATTTCCCCTCTGTTGCTTGCTTCATAGCATTCGGTATCCTAAAGCAGTGTAGCAGCTGCTTTCTGTTCACAGATAATGAACTCCTTCTAATCAGTCATAATGCTGTTTGTGGGAAGTAAAAACACGAGAGAGAGAGAGAGAGAGGCCTCACTGTCTCAAAAAATATACTGTGAGCATTACATTGCATTGAAGTACCTCCACTTTATGCACCTTACCCTGAGACGCACAATGTAATGTCATATGCTGACTGTGTAAAGAAATCCTTACCTGAGTGACCTAAACCAGTAAGGATCAAGTCTCATCAAAAATAAAAATCAAGCATCACGTCATGTAATATCTCACCTTAACAAAGAGCCACTCTGAAGCAAAGGGTCTCAATTGAAGTACACTACACCACTCTACAAGCATTAATGTTTTTGTGATTGATAACTCCATAGCGAGACACTCACATTTCTCACCCACTAGGTTTGACAAAGACAGGGTTACACTGAGTTGTCGTTTGGATGCCTGTATCGCATGTTCCTCAAGGGCCCTAGCGAGACTTGCACCAGACAAATATAACTACAACATAGTAGTTGTGCATGTAGGGATGAATGAGTTGGAAGAAAAAACCTGAGAGAGATGCAGAGAAACAATGTCCGAGTTTCCTGAGCATGTCACAAATGAAGGCAAGACTACTGACCGTAATCCTCCCATTGCCATGAATGATGCCTGGTTACAAAGAAAAGATGATTGGATTTAACAGTTGGCTCAATAATTGGTACCACTTTAGGGGGATCCAATCTGTGTCAGCAAGGAAATAGATGTTTTGACAGTCCTACTTGCTTTGCAAAGGATGGTTTGCACATCTTTTTCAAAGGCTTCCTCATACTGGTAAAACTTTTGCATGCCCATATCGCCTTTTCAGGCCTAGTTCAGTTTGTGAACGTTCTGCCATTGCAGAACAGGATCAGACTGAGGCGGCTCTGTCAATTCCAGTAAACAATAAGCTGCCTGATCTTGAGACATTTGGAAGGCATTTGTATGTGTGTAATCACTGAAACCTGCTGTAAGTACCCAGAAAACATTCCCTCCATACCTGCGTTTAGTGCCTACCATGCCTTCAGACTTGTAGGTAGGTGGTGTATCTGTGTGTCATGGACCATATTTCCTCTAGACAGAGACCCACAGGTTGAACTTTAACTACAAATCACAATAAACAAAATCAACTGTTTGCCTATTACTTGATCCCTTACAGGATACCCCTTAAGCCCATGTCAAGTTGTTAAACATCACAGGTTAACTCTCCATAAATAAGAACTCCATCATTCAGATAGACATTAACTACCCTGTGTGGTAGGATGGATAGCAAATTGGCTAAAAGAACCCACCTGGTGCAGATGGCAGGGCCAGCATGAAAGAATATGGAGGTGACCAGTGATGTTGCACAAGGCTGAATGCTGAGACTGCTTTTTTTGTTTACTTCTCTGACCTAATCCCTAAAAAGCAAGACTTGCGGCTAACCAAGTTTGATGATGATTACAGACTGGAAGTCATTATCCAATCCCCTGTGACACGCACACCCTTTAGCAGGAATGTACACTTGTAAATACTTAGTGCATTGAAAATGGGCTAAACTAAAATGCTAAAAAATGCATCATTGTCACAATTGTCAGACAAACCATACCGTAGTACATAGCATTGACAGTACCATACCTCAAAATGAAAATGTAGTTGGAGATCTACGTACCTGGGTTGATCATTCTATCTCGCTGACCAACATGAAGCAAGAGTTGTCAAGAAGTCCTTCCACTTAATACAGCAGATTATCAGAGGAATGTCATCCAGAATTAAAGAGGTTAATGTCCCCTTATATTCACCACTGATCATAGCAATTTTAGAATGCAGTATTCCCTTTGGGATATAGGCCACCAGGTATCTCAAGTAGTTGGAAAGACCCCAGAAGTTCCTAACAAAGAGGATCTGCAGCTTAAAATCCCCAAGATACCACAAAAGACTAGAAGCAGTATCCCTCTTTTTTTTTGCATGTTATATGCTTCTTGGAGAAGAAATATATCTGGCCTTAGGAGCAATGAGAGATCCAGTAGCACAGGATCTCTTACTTTCGCAAGATAACCAGTCCGACAAGTACCACCAGTCCGACAAGTACCAGAGCAAGAGATGTAAACCTGCTTCAGCAGATAAAATAAAGTAGATAGAAAGATCCATTATTCAGCATCTCCTTCACTTCTGGGATAGATTCTTCATGTTATTAAAGCAGTGTGATGCATGTTTTCTTCAAACAGGACCTGGATAATTGGATTGATATTCATAAATTCACACTGGGTATGGCTCGCATAGCCCTACTAGAGAAGTGTGTGTGTGTGTGTGTGTGTGTGTGTGTGTGTGTGTGTGTGTTTGTATGTATATGGGGGGGGGGGGGTTACAGTCTAGGGTAGAAAGGTGCAGTGATTGCAAAACTCTGTAACCCTGAAGGTCCTATGAGCCTTCTCATCCTACATTGCATTCTTCTGCTTCATGCCTAATGCCTTGGATTGAGATTTTAGGGCAGTTGTTCTTGAGTGGTTTGTATTGCCTGTGCAAGACTGGACAAATTACAAAAGTGAAGGTGGTGGTGGATGAGAACTCTGAAGGCTCTTGGTGGTCATTATGGAAAGCTGATCCAAAAGAACCTGCTTCATAAAAAAGGTTTGCAATTTCTCCTGTTGTCATTTTCTGGTGGTACTGTTGAATTCTGCACATACTGGCCAACACGTAGTATTACGCCCTTCGGCAAAAATCCGTCAACTGTGTGTGACTATTGGTGAATGATGTTGTATTTCAGCAGGCATATGTAAACAAAGGCTTTAATATCACAGTTGTGATAGGCCTAGAAGCCTAGATGATACAAGGGGGGGGGGGGATCAAGTCAATGAAGAAAAAAACTTTTAAGTAGACAGGTGCAAAAACAAATCTAGAAAGAACTGAACGTTATAATTTCAAATACCATTTTTGTTTTTTGAAGTTCTCAGAAATAAACTGGAAAACAAATACGGGTAGAATGGTCAGTTCCAGGATCAAGTAACAATAAAAAAAGAAAAAAGACTGGTGATCCATGATGGGAAAAGGGTGCTAGGTTGCTGGGAGAGTTGTATCGCCTCGACAGTCCTAATGACTGCAACATGCTTTCCAATTAGTTGGAGAAAGACGGACCTTGTGTTATCAGTCTGCCTTTACCAAAACTTAGCTGAAACATGCATTCTTTGTAATCTGATTGTGGTGAAGGATAAAAGAGGGACATTGCTTTTGCTATCTGTCATAAATGCTCACAGCATCTGAATCTGATTTACATAATTCAGAGAGAAAACCGTGACACATTTTGCTTTTGATAAAATATTACACACTACTTACAAAAGCTCTGTTGGAAAGTTGAAATTGATTTTACCCAGATGAGCTAAAATGGTAATGCTTTGCTGTTTGTTATTGTGAGGAAGCAATATACCATATCTTGCTTTTGATAACGTAACAAGTATTACACTGGTGCATTGCTTTCAGTGGCAATATCAGAAGCATTAATAGGCAGTTGCATCAGTCCCAAAGGGTAAGTGGTGTGCTGTTAAAAAATAAATTATATTTCTTACACAAATGCTGTCAGAAGTGCTAGTTGCAATTGAAACTGATTTTATATGTTGACGAACATTTTCACTTGGAAATAACATGCAGTAGTTTTCTGTTGATAAAAAGGCAGTTACTACTTTCTCATTGAAAAAATAAGGGGAAAACAAAGATGTGTATGGAGTTCAGTATTAGCAGAGAGGTGTAGTAATAGGATAACATTTGCTTTCTGTGGAAAAATGGTAAAAAAGCAGCTTTTCTTCATTTCTTGTCTTTTTTTTTGCTCTCTTACTAGTAAATTAGACTGAAAGGAAAGAAGAATAAAGCTGCAGCAGTATTGAAACTCCTAATGTAACTGTCCTTTTCAGATTTATAACACTAAGGAATAGCTAACTGATTGAAGAGTTACACCACCAATAGCAGTCAGCATATTGGAGCAACAGAAAAATGTGTAACTATGCTTTTAGAGGAGCACTCACTGATCTGGTCATGGAGTAAATTAAGGCATTGGTTTGTGCATGTTCAGTAAGCCAACACAATAAAAATTGTACAACTGTTGCAGTTGTACAGAAGGCTTAGTCACTTGTTAAATATTGTTTCACTTGCTACACAGTTGAACTTTTCTGGACCAAGCCTTAGAGAAGATGGTACAAACATCTGATGCAATCCTGTTTTATTCTAGATAGGAAGTGTTGCCATCTCACACCACTGACTGTACTTGACTGCTTGTGTATGTAGTATCAGTTTCAGAAGTGACACTAATGACTGGTTTAATAACAGACATATTCCTTCACAAGCACATGCTTGTCTGGCAGCGTGGAGTGGGTGCATGCAAATTTATTTTGGCAAAAATAAAAAAATTAAATGTATAAGCAGTAATTGCATGATACCTTTGTCTTCTAGTTTTTACTGAGTTAGCTGTTTCCACATGGAAGAAAAGGGAAGCTGGGAAAAATCCTAGTTAGCAAGTGCCTTCTGTTATTAGCTAATAGGGATCGTTCATTGTTATTTAATTCTTGGCGATCCACATTGTCATGTCCTTTAGGTGTAAGTGGTAAAATTATAGTTGTCTTTTGCATTAGTCTTTCATTTCAGGTGAAATCTAAATCATTGCCACCATCGGGAAGAAGGTTTAAGATAACTGTACATACCTCAGAAGATTGGAACTGCATCAAATGAAACTGCACTGCGACTCAAGGAACATGGAATTGTTGAAATGTATTTTTCATCTGAGCAGAAATTAACATAATTGGTGTAGATGTGTAGAAATGGAAAAAACAAGGAAAGTCTGATTAGAAGGAGACGGATGAAACAGTGGACGAGATAAAAGGGAGTTGGTTTCGCAAAGTAAAACAAAGGAAGGAAAATGAGAGAGAAATGGCTGCTGTAGGAAGGAATAAGACTGGGTGCAAAGTTTAAAGGTTAAATGGGACCTGCTTGAAGGGTTCCTTGCAAGTGGAAAGTAAGAAAACTATTGTAAAATGTGCACAATACGTTAAGACAAGCTGCAGTCATGATAGATTGGATGTGTGTCTAGAATGCTGTGAAGAGAGTAATAACCCTAGATAATGTATAGTTGCAACTGCCACACAGAATATGTTCTGTTATAGTCATAAATGAAATCCAGAAGGTATGGTGGTGGTTATAACAGGCTGGTTTCAACTTGTACCATGTCTGCATAGGAAAATTGATGAGTTCTTTTAATTACTTTAATCCAAAAATGTATTTACAAAGGAGCATGTCTTGCCTTAATGGAGACAACTGAGTTGTTCTGGGTGGTATCCTTGCTTTGTCAGATCCTCATTCCAGTGCTGCAAACCCTGCAAAACACTGGCCCAGTATCTCATTGTCACTAACATTTAGTCCCTTTCTCCAAGCAGTGAAACCCCACTGGCAACAACATTTTCACATGGCAGCAGTTCATTACAAAATACGATACAAGATTGCAAGTATAGTTGTACTCACCCAAAAATATGGGTGTGGGTGTGTATGTGAGTGACATAAACACGTGTAGGTAGAAAGAGAGGTAATACACACCCACGCACACAAATAAGTATAAATGTGATTCGTGTCCAGAATTAGGGAAAACAATTACACTGGGGGTATGTAAACATCTGTTTTGACCTTGAAAGCAATTTTTTTTTTTTTTTTTTTTTTTTTTTTTGCTCCTCACAAACTTAACTTAGCGAAAAATGACTCTAGGCTGCACAGTGAGGAAAAGAACAAAATATGTGTCTCATTCAAGCATGTTGAATGAATTGTTCTGCTCACTGCTTTATACATTCAGTATTAACTGTGTGTTTTGTTACTTATCTCATTCAAACCTACAGCACTTAAAAACAGGCCACATTCAGTGCCACAGTTAAGCTGTTCAAATGTGAGAAAATTATTTTAACTGAATAATAAAGGCAAAAAATGGAAAGATTTTTCTCACATTTTTAAAATCTCTTTCAGAATGAGCTTCCTGCAGTTGACATGCAGTCTTCAGCAGTCAGGAATATGACAAATGAATTAACTTTTGGCTCTCATTCTCTTAGCACAAGAATTCTGAACAATGCCACAAATTGAGGGGGCAAAGGCCTGAAATAAAGGTCAGAATTTAATCATTGCTCTTATAAACTAACAGGTTTGCCATTAGCATGCATTTTTTAAAGGACATATTTGAAATTCAAATGCTTACCATTACTTAGTGACTCAAAAAACCCAAAATTTATAAGGAGCAGACTGAAATATGAGGAAAAATATCAACATTCTGTGAAATTCTTGACAACAGAGAGTTATGTGTATAGCATGTATTCCTTTGTGTGTGCCTATAACATTTGAGTGTAATAAACTACAATTTTGATGTATTTGGCTGTTGTAATTTAATTACTGGAAAAAGTTATACTTTTTTCACTCTACAAGATGTAGTTGATACCATGCAGAACCTAGAGTTGTGTATTTCAGAATCAGAATAAAAATACCCTAAAATATTCTCTGCATAGTTTTCTTGCAAGTTTAAGTCCTGCATCAGGCTGTTGGCAGCAGAGGTGGGGGGCATGCACTGTGAGGCATCCAGATGTACACGAGAGGTACACATTTGGGGAGGGAGTGTGATAAGTGAATTACAAGAGACTCATTAGCTTCATGCCTCACGTGAGTAGTGTATTTCTGAGCAACAATCATTTTCAATTTCTGATGTTACATACATGCTTCTGTCACAGACTTGAAGCATTCTGATCAGAATTAAATTTCTTTCAAACGTTTTTGAGGTTGCAGACAATTTGTCTATTAGATTCTTGTGAAATCAGAATGGACATGCTTAACTTGTTTGCGACACTCTCCCATGTTTTCATTTTATCAGTAAGATATTTTCAGTAGCCTGTGAGCATATGCTGTCCTGTAATTGTATCATCCCATTTATTTTATACCTTGTAGATCTAGCCAGACGCTACCATAATGATACAAAAGGCCAAGAACTGATTCTAGTATTCATTTAATTTTGCCACTGGCATTCCAGTACAAGATAATGCTGGGACTGACCTGTTGCATGGGAACAGGGATTTAATAAACATGAAAGCTTATGGCAGTCAGATGAAATCTAGTACTAAAACCCGCCCTCACCTAGAGGGGAGGGGTTTTGTCAAATGTATGAATACATCACTGACACAATGTGTTCACTCTAAAAAATGAAATACCATCCCCTGAAGTTTAGATGATCAGATGCCCCAGCAGTTTAATGAGGCTGCTGATCTATTCTATTTGTATTCTGGTGATACAACTGCATTCTTTCAGGCTGACAGCACTAGCTTTAATATTCTACAATATTGCCTTTTGTGTCATCAGTATGCTAACCTCTCACAATTGCCACTTTTGCTTTTTTCTTTTGTGTGTGTTTATCAAAAATTACATTTTTGAAGGAAAAATATAATTAGTTTTCTTCATCATGTAACAGTTACGAGCTTTAATGTAATAATGCAGTGTCTACACAGCTTTTCTAATCCTGATTGTAACATTCCTTGTATAAAATGATTTGTAGAGTGATTAGTTGTGTGTGTGTGCAGACATGCTTGTGTCAGGATACAACTTATCATGATGGATGGTGTAGGTTGTCATGTGGAAAACACACTCAGAGCATACTGGCACGGTTTGATTGCTCTAGGAACACTTGACAGGTAAATCTACAGTGCTCTTTATGGATGGATGGAACAGTTCTGCTACCGTTGGCCTCTTGCAGAAATGAGGTTGGCACAGTGCTGATATCCATTGCAAATCCCACCACCAGGATGTTATTGGTGCACAAAATGGATAGGGAGAGTAAAGGAGAAAAACACACTCTTGGCAGCAGATGCTGATACAAGTTGTTCCCATTTCCTGAACTGGCTCAGAACATACTCATGGCAAGTCCAGGAGAAGTTAGGAGGGTAGACCCAGTAAATGAACAGAGGTAGTGGGGCATCTGATAGTCAACTGTAAGGGACCCAAAAACTGGAGAAAAAAAATCACTGGGTGAGGAACCTCCTCCTTCACTATCAAGAACCAGATAGTTAAAGAAAACAAAAACAAAAAGGCTTATCCAGGTTTTTGTGCATGTAGATCAAGTAATTCCTAATTGCCATTGCCTCACAAAACTCTGTCATTTGAACCTGTCCTTCAGCCCCCATCTCACTGTCTTAGTGTTTGGTCCCAATTTATTTAATGTTAAGTGGACTGAATAAAAATATCTCTTTTCAGCTATAACCACTTTCATTATAAAAAGGCAAGTGTCAGTCATTGTGTCCAAAAACAATATGCAAAAAAGGCAAATCCAGAGAGGTTTCATAACCATGGATAGTCATAATCACTTATTAGCTGAGGCAGTTAGCCAAAAGTGGGCATCTGCCCCCCTCCATCCTGACTTGAGTTGAGCTGAACTTCCTTTCCCACTCATGGCATTGAGTTGACACCAGGCTAAGGGGAAATTGGTGGGCACCATCCTCAGGTCTTTTTTGCTACACAGAATTATCAGCTATCATATGTCCATTGTTGACCTCCAAAGACACGGTGAGTGGCCAGCCTGGAAACATTTTCGTCATTTGGCTGCAGTTAGTCAGTCATATTGAATTTGATGTTGACTACACTTGTTTATTGTCGCAGAGATTTTCCAAGGTCTTTGTTATGTCCTGAAAACTATTGCTAACAGTCACACCTGCAAAATACAAAATGTACAAACAGATTATTTACATTAATGGTTGTTTTGCATGGAGGAGGATGAAAGTCTCCTGTTAGCACTATGTTAATTTCAACAGAAAGCCACTTCAGTGGGCAGTAATCTTTCAGCCTTCTACAACACAAGTAGCATTTACAATGGGTGTCTACCTGTCTGCTAGGAAGCGAATCCTAATCTGGTGGCCTAAAATCTGACCCCCCCCCCCCAAGAAAAAAAATTTCCAGTTAAAATGCATGTTGTATGGAACAAGAGGCCTTTAGTGACCCTGATTGTACTTAGTGGTTGAGGACGTATGTCTTAAGACAAATTCCTTTATCTATTCCCGGCCATCCTGCCTTCAACTGTGGTGTCCGCTCCTAGTCTAGCCTGAATGGAGGCAGATGGTGGAATGTTTTATCAGTCAAAAGTCCGAGTTGTCTAGACTGAACACTAATAGTGGATTCCTGAAATGGGCATTTGTCCTTCACCATGTCTTCTTCTGTCCCTGGAGCAGCATTTCTAAAAGGATGTCTTGGCTGTTTTGGTATGAGGTACCTGAGGACCTTGCATTAGTGCCTCCATCCCCTCCAGTGGAGCTCAGGAAGTTTGTACTGTTACTTCCAGTGGGCGGAGCCTAAGCCTTTTGACAGAATCAAATTACGTTCTCGCGTTTCAAACAAATAGTGGTAGTATTTAGGTTCTAGGTCTTAAGCCAAATGTTTTAAGTCCCTGTAAACACAGTAACTATTACATTTGTAATCTTTTGTAAACTTACAATATCTCAGCAACCACTCAAGTTACACACATACTGTCAGCAGCATTTTATTCATCTAACTGAGAGCTTTCATATGAGACTGAGGTTTTGTGTGTTTTTTGGTTGTCGAGATATTCAGAAACGTGAAAATTAAATCTGTAAATTAATATCATAAAACACTTTACCTGCACTAGACAGAGAGCAAATATTAATGCAGTTATTTGTCATTGTATAAGCTTTAAGATAAAATCTTTTAACACCTTGCACATACCATGGTTTTGGAATTACTGATGCAAATATGGACAAGCAGTATTTGATGCCTAGGGGTGTCAGTAGGAGTTAACTGCAGATGCACATGGAGGTATCACTCTGATGTAATGAGTTTACGGATTATGATATACCTGCATAGCAGAGCCTTCCATTCCATTGCCCAGATGGCCGTCTGAGGACTGGACTCCCCCTTGCAGGTACTTGCATCATCATCCTCTTTTGATTGTAGGAGGTTTAGTGAGGAGTAGGTGGCTGTATGGTGCAGCTTGAATAAGGAAGAACTGGCCTCTTCACACAGATATCCTTATCACTAAGGGGTGACAGACAACAATGTGGCAACTTCATCAGGTTCCCCTACAAAAGACCAAAGACATTTCCTTTTGAGAAATATTAAAACACACAAGAATGCTGCAAGTAGAGATCCAAGGAAGTCTTGGGAGATTATTTAGAGAGACTTGGATTTCTTACGGATGGAAGAGCCAAAGTCAACAGTGATTTCCCACCATATTACAGGCATTTGAGGATTCCTTGTGACTCTTGAGCTGCAGTCCTGTTGAGCATCCAAAATGTACAATGATTTTATGAGTTTCAGCAATCCTACAGCTACCTGCACAAAAACCCAGCTAACCTTACAGTTGTATTTGATGGTAATATGGTGTCGGAGGTGGATTCAAGTTTCTCACAAATGACTTGTCACCAGGAAGTTTGTAAAAGGAGGTGCATGTTGTCTGCATTAGGCATCAGAGAGATCAATTTCTAAATGCATATGATTATGTATCAGAGAAACATCTCAAGCAATTGGAAGATATGACAAATAAAATCCATGAGGAGGCATTAAGGGACAAGATCTGTAAACAAAACCTGACTGCATTTGAGATGGGGAAACATTCTAATAAATGTAATGCCTTTAATGTAGTGCCTTTAATGTTAGTAGTAATAGCCAGCCACAGGGAAGGTAACCATAATGCGCGGTTATGGATTTCGCCCTTCCAAATAGATGTAAAAGAATTTGAACTTTGGTTCCCTGACACAGTAAACTAAAAGTAGAAGAGAAGTGAAAAAGAAATTAGTCTGTAAAAGACTCTTTTCATATGCCGCTTCCCCAGTGCAGTAGAAATTGACACTGGCGAATGATGACACTATAGGAAGGCAGGTTTAAACAAAAGAAAACCTATGAAAAGAACCGTGCCGTAAGAAAAAGTAGAGCCTGGACAGGCAGTGTGTCAAGGAGTAGTAGCCTCACAGAACATGCATTCCCTTCTCCCCTCACCCAGTCCCTTCCTTCACCCTTTTCTTCCTCTCGTCCTGCAGCAGTGGCATTGGTTTATTTCAGATGAAATAGAATCCAGCTGACTTTGGACTAGTGGGTAAAGAAAATTAGCCCTGAAAAGATGCCATTGGCCTAGCGGGACTACCGTGATCAGCAAAGTGTAAACAAGTAAAATAAATATCATTTGGTTGCAAAACTGAATTCGTAACCTTTCTCCCTTGTTAGGAAAAAAACTCGTCCTAAAATTTTATTTATTTTAACATTATTTTTACCACAATAAATCCAACTGGACACAAAGCGTCCGTTTTCAGTGGAGTCCTGGGGAGAAAAGCTCCAAGGAAGTTAAGAGTACATACATGGTTTAGATAACAATAAAAAAAAAAAACTGGTATACAGGGTAAGAGAAACAAAGCAGTACAAGAACAATTTTGTAAAACAATAAGATACTCAAACAATAAGATACTCAGGAGTAGAACCCCTATTTGCAATATTTACAAAAAAAAGTACATATCAGGTGAGTATATAGTGTATGCAATGGAGGCATACAGCGGGTCACTTATATGGAGTAGTGAGTCTTCAAGGGGGGTCTTTGCAGTTGCAGAGAGGGTTGACATAGAGGTGTGAATTAAATAGGCTCTTGAAGGTGCTTGTGTGACTTTGTAGCCTGAGTTCAGGTGGGAGGGTTTTCCATATTTTAGCAGCATCATAAGAGAATAGGGCCTCCCCAGCACTGTTATTGCATGGGTTGATTTCAATCAGGTTTTTGTTACATGAACGTAGTTCCCTTTTGGGTTTGTGAAAGTTTGGTACGTCAGCTAGGGCAGGGCTCTTCCCCAGATGAAAAAGAATTTGATGGGCTATGATTAGTTGGTGGTAGCGTAGGAGGTTTGGAAATTCTAACCAATGCAGTTTAATTAGGGATTGACAGTGGTGGGAATGTGATCTGTTATTGGCAGCGAACCTAGCTATTTTATTGTAGCATGTGGAGAGTTTGTTCAGGTTAGTTTTGTTGTTGTTGGTGAAGACTGGAGAGGCGTATAGTAGTGTTGATAAGAGATGAGTTCTGGCTATTGTTTTAGTTTCGGGGGTTAGGAATAGTATGCAACGATATAGGCATCCAAGTTTTTTATGGACTTCAGAGATAGTTTGGTATATGTGCTTGTTGAATTTAAGTTGTTGATCAATAGTGATGCCTAAGAGTTTGGCCTCAGTTACTGGGGTGATGAGGGTGCCATTGGTTGACATGATGGTAAAGGTGGCGGAGGAGTGATTGATTGGGTGGAATAGTATTAGCTGTGTTTTTCTGGGGGGTTTAGTATTAGTTGGTAGTTGTTTAGCCAGTTCTCTACCTCAGTGAAGGATTCCTGGGCTTTACTTTGTAGTAATTGGATGTTTAGTGCTGAGCAGATTAGACTAGTGTCATCCGCATACTGGACGATGTTGGCTTTAATGGTAGCTAGGTGAAGATTATTTGTAAATATGTTGAAGAGAAGGGGACCAAGGATTGAACCTTGTGGGACACCGCATGTGACAAGGTAGTGGGGGGGGGGTAGGGAGTTGACCCATTTGACAGATTGTGACATTTTGTTTAGGTAACTGTAAAACCATTTTAGGGTGGAGTCATCGAGGTTGAGTTCTGCTAGGCAGGTGAGGAGTTTGCTATGGGAAACTGTATCAAATGCCTTGGATAGGTCCAAGAAGGTGGCAGAGACCAGCTTCGCTTGGTTCCTCTGCAAGTTTATGGTATTGGAGAAGTTAATTAGAGCAGTGTTGGTGCTATGGGAAAGTCTGAATCCATGTTTGATTTTAGTTAGAAGGTTGTTAGTTAACAGATGGGTAAGGATTTGGTGGTGGATACATTTTTCTAGAATTTGTGAGAGGGGTGGTAGGATAGCAATGGGATGGTAGTTGGAGAGGTCCGTAGATGGACCTTCCTTGTGGAGAGGGATGATGTGAGGTTTTCCATAATGAAGGAATGGAATGCAAGGAGATTGATCTGTTAATGAGTAGGGAGATTGGGTAGGCGATGGCCTTGGATGCAGTTTGGAGATATTGAGCTGGGAGACTGTCGGCAGCTAGGTGGTAGGTTTGAGTTTAGCTAAGAGATTTTGAATGGTTGTAGTTGGAACTGGGTTAAAAGTGAAGGGGGTGGAGTTAGTCTGGTAGTTTAAGGGTTGTTGTTGGGTCATGGGTGATATTGCACTTACCAGGCTCAGTATTGAAGAGGTAAAGTAGTTATTAAAACTAGAGGCTATGTGTGGATCAGTACCTGTGATATCAGGAGGTGGTGTGGTAGCTTTACCAGGCTGGAGGATGTTCACTGCAGCCCAGAATTTCTGTGGGTTGTTCTGTTTACTTTGTAGGGAAATATAGTAGTGTTTCTTGTCCAACCTAACCTGCTTTTTTGCTTTATTTCTGAGCTCAGCAAAGCTTTGCCTAGTTACTGGAGTTTTGTATTTTTGCCAAGTTATCCAAGCTTTGTCTCTAGTCTTGAGTAAGATTTTTGTGGCTTTGTTTAACCAGGGCAGGGTTACTTCGCAATCTTATAGTTTTTAGTGGGGCTAGTTTGTTTAAAATCTCTAGGAATTTGGTATTAAAGTATTCTACTGCATTAACCAGGGGAAGGGTTTTTATGGGAGCCTAGTCACAGGATTTTAGGGCTTCAGAGAATTGTTCTGGGGAGAAGTATTTTTGGGAATGGATTTGTAAGAGAGCGGGGGTGTTAGTAGATTTTATTTTGTGCCGAAGGAGAAAGGTTGGGTTATGGTCACTGAGGGAGTCTGGTAGTATTCCAGATAGGCGGGTAGTATTGGGCTGGTTAGTTAGGATCCAGTCTAAGGTGGCAGTGGTTTCGTCTGTTCTTGTGGGTGAGTGTACGAGTTGTATGAAATTATATAGGCTTATGTGGTTGGTGGCTATGGGTGAGTGTATAGTGTTCCAGTCTATGTTGACATCACCTAGGAGTAAAGTTTCTTGAGACAGGCAGTAGGAAGCCCAGTGAAGTAAAGATTCTAGTGTCTTAAGGTGGTCTCCTGGTGGTATATAAATGCTGAGTAGGTTTAGTTGTTTGTGTTGGTTTAGTAGGATTTTGGTGAATAGGGTCTCAACAGTGTTGAAATCTGGGGGTTCTTTTTGAAGGACCTGGACTTTTAATTTGGATTTGTAAAGAAGGGCAATGCCACCGCCTTTTCTGTGAGGTCTATCAACACTTAATATGTTGACGCCAGGTGGAGTTGTTGAGTTATCTTTAATGTGGGATTTAAGCCATGTTTCTGTAATCACTATAATGTCTGAGTTGTATACAGAGATAATTCCATGTAACTGTTCTATTTTATTTATGATACTGTGAATGTTTAAGTTTAGAATGTCTGAGTTGTATACAGAGATAATTCCATGTAACTGTTCTATTTTATTTATGATACTGTGAATGTTTAAGTTTAGAATGAGTGCTTAAATGGGAGGTTGGGGTTGGGTGTGGTATGGGTGTTGTATGTTGGGCCAAGGATGGGGTGGATATCTCCTCCTAGTAGTAGTTGAGCTGCAATGCTGGTAATGGTTTTAAGGTAGAATACAGTTAGGAAGTGGTATATGAGACTGGGGTATTTTTTGGATTGTGAGGAGTAAGGGACAGGAGAGATGAGTTGAAAAATTAAAGGGTAAAGGATAATTGGTTTTGCGTTTGCAGGTATGAAGGGATGGTTTGTGGTGTATGGTAGGGTGGGAGATTTGATACAGTGCATAGTGTTAAGTGAATGGTGATGAGTAGTAATGAAGGAGAAAAAGTAAAGACAGATGGATAGGGAAGACGAGAGTAATGGGATGATATGGTTGTGGGAGTGTGGTGTCGATGACGTGGTGATTGAGTTATCTGTGTTGGAAGACTGTGGATGGGTGTAGAAGGAGAGAGGTGGTATGCAGTTATGTGGTTTACTGGAATAGAGGTTGTGGTGGGTTTAATGGAGTTGAGGGTGCGGTTTAATTTTAATAATATGTAGTATAAACAAAATCTTTTAAGATGTACAATAACAACGTCAGACGGAATACAATAAAATAAATGTTACAATGTCAAAATAGATAAGATAGTATATGCATGCAGTAGAAGTTTTTTTTTCTATAATCTATTCAGATACACTTAGATTACTAACTTATGCAACATGAACAGAACTATGCCATAAGCAGTCTATCCTAACAATTCACAGGAAAAAAACTACAGCAGATCCAGTACCAAGTTATACATTAAATATAAAATAGCAAAAAAACTGTCAAGCAAAAATACAAAAGCATGTAATCAAATATGTCAATTTTGCTAGAGTGAAAAACTCTAAAACTCCACTGCGATAATCACAAGTCACTGACCCCAAGACCCTTAGTTAAATCAAATTAAAAATATCAAAAGACCATATAGCCTATAAATGTCAATTTAAGTGTTATAAAACAAACCGACCTGTAAATTCAAAAATACCAAAAACTACTTTGGCATATATATCAAAAATATATATACGCACCCATCTTATGTAGTCTGATGTGCACTAATACAAAATAGTGCTGTCCTTTGAGTAATTAGAACAAACTTCCATATCTATAACATAACTTGTCTTAAAGTTTGTTCACATACCTAAGATCCCATATATTTCCCAACAGACCATCAAACTAACATACAAAAATCAAAAAATCAGTGAGTTTGTTGCTACTACTTCTGACAAATAATGCTTACAAAAATAAGATGTTAAACCAAACAATCCTAAATATACTTTAATTTTAACAAAAATGTTAAATAAGTGCCCATTATAAGTGAGCTGTAGTTTGTATTAAAGTTTGTGGATGCAGGGCCCCAAGTGACTAAATATATGTTCACCAGAATTATCCAAACGTCAGCATTCACTTCTTCGTCCGTTGACCATATAATGCCACTATTCCAAACATGGTTTGTCCATAAACCCTTGTTAGTCACTATTCATATGCCCCTTAAAACGTTCCACAAATGAAAGAGCAGTATGGACAGCTTATAAGTTGTTATACATAATTTGCAAAAAATGGAGCTATATAAACACAAACTCCCCAATATGTTAAATGTTAGTGAACATCAAGCCCATAGATCTCACATATCTTACAGGTTTCAAAAACTGACAATAATAAACCAACTTTTACATCCAGGTATTAAACAACAACATTTGTTGCTGTGTCAGTCCCTTGGCCTAACCAAAAAATATCATAAAGATGTAATTTTTACTGTAATACAACTTTCGTGCAAAAATAACTTCGGCCCCTTTGTTATATTGCAATGTCTATTTGCCAAAAGAAAAACACAGCCCAACAATGCATATAACTTATCGATATTATGTGGCCCAAACACACAAATGCAGTCGTGTCCCACTCAGTATAAATGAATTAAGTGTTAGTCCACTACTGGCACCCTTCACCTCATCGTAGAAGTAGAGAAATCCAATCTGGAGAGTATACTAACTTCAGCAAATGTCCCAACAATCCAAATAACCTGACACATCCAGGAGTTAAATCCTCATCGCCCAAATACCATGTTAAGTGGTGGCCTTGTATCATATTCGAGTATGACAATGATAAACAGCACTGTTCATTCTTCTACTGGGTCGATAAAACTCAGTTCCATGTATGTACAGTGCTCACTTGAACAAACCACTTCCTCACTCCTCAAATGACCAAACATATTTCCTGGCAACTGAGTGGAATGCACTTGTCTTCCTTCCCTAGAATTCTGGTCAGCAGTGAGGAAAAAAATCCCAATCTCAGGAGCAGCACAGACAGAATGAAAAAAAAGTAGAATAAGTGCTTTTGGTAAAACTTCTTCAGATCCTTTATTCACTCCCATCAAGATGATTTTTTTAAACAGTGTTCAACCAATCTGTTGGCACACCTATTTTGGCTCATCTGCTGCTCTGCAAAGCCATAGAAATACTACATAGAAACAAGGTTGTATGCCAGGCTGTTTGTTGTCACAGACAAGAATGGTGCTTGGAGGCCATTCTTAAGAGTTGTTCTGAATGAACAGATTTTTTTAAACTAACCAAATTCACAATGGTCACTTAGCAGAACTTCTTTACCTTGCTCAGGTTGGGGGAATTCATACCTGCATATTCCTGTCCCCAAAGACCACCGGTGGTTCCTATGCTTCAAAATGGGATACCTCATAACAGTATTGTGTTTTTACTGTATCCAGTGTGATTTCCAAATGCTTGTTTACCAGCATTTGCTCTCCTCAGGACCAGGGAGATTCACAGGTACCTTTATGTAGATGACTGCTTAATTCTTCTTATCTTAGAGAAGGCATCATGGTCCCTGCAGTACATTATTCAAGTCTGGCCAACAGTGAGTTCTCTTTGAATTTACCAGGTCCAGAGTAACATTGGGGGCCTCCAAAGATCTTTCTAGAGGCAAACATATTGATTCAGGTATAGGATAAGGCCATTCATTTAGAGCTGCAGTGTGTCAGCATGACCAGGAAGAAAACACTGACAGCCCAAACACTTCTTGGCACTCTTTGTTTTGTGTAGCCTCTGTACTGATAGTGACAGTGGCCAGATCTCATGTAAAGAAGATACATTGGTACTGTAAAAGTCTCTTGGAGCAGTCATAGCACCCTTTGGCAGAAAGAACTGCCATTGAGTCCCTCTAGACAGAAATAATTCAGTTGATTGTTCCAGTAGGTGATGGTCAATGCTAGAGTGCTGCTTGTGAACCTAGATACACAGACCCTAACAACAGATACCCCAAACTTAACTTGGGGGGACCCATACTGCCTGAAGGTAAAGAGTATAAAGGCATTTCTCCGTGGTGGACAAGAAAAAGGTGACGCCTAGGCATTCAAGACATTGAGACGTCCCAGACACTGATGGCAGTGAGACACCACCAACAGTGATCTGATCCTTCTATTTGAAAATTTACTGTTAAGGTGTGTGTACTCACAACTGCGTTTGATATAGTTTCAGGATCCTTACACACACACACTATCAGAATATGATATGAAGACTTTTTTTGATGTAAAATTTTACCCCCTTGGAAAACTGAGGACTGATCTGATAATATAACCATAAGAAACCAAAAGGGAGTGGGGTTGTCCAACCTCTGTAATCCCTCACAAACAGACACATCACCATCAATTTCATCTTAGAGTGCCTGTATCCAAGCACTGTCTGTACCAGTCATATGACACAAAAAATAAATAAATGAGAGGGATAAATTTACAACTTTGGCAGGGTCATTTATTTAACATTCCAACTGACTTCAGAGTTTGATCACCAATTTTTCTCCAAGAACTTGCCCTTCAAAACTGACACCTCAAGTCTTTGCATGGTGATCAGCCTTGCCTTCCCGAATGGGGGATATTGCCTGCTACTGCTCTGTTTGGTTAACTGTTAGTGGGTTTTGACAGGGTGATATGGCACACATGGTGTCTCTTTCCTTGGGGCTATTTTATTATTTCTAGTACACGCCTAGGCCACAAATGTTATAAGTTAAGGAAGAATCCATGCTTTTGCCTTTGAAGTGCATATGGGGTAAAGTAGGACCCCATGTGCAAGGTTTTTCCCCCTTCCTTTTGCAGACTCAGAATGATATTAACCATTGCTGTCCATATCTGGCAGTTTTAACACAGTTGGTGTTCTACATCAAGAAGGGAATTCTGGGGTGTGGCTAGGATGCTGAACTGATCGCTGCACTTTATTTCAGCTCTCTTACCTCAATATAATTCCTGACAGGAATTTTACAAAAAAATGTTTAATTTGAAGAAATATTTATTACTAATTAATTTCTAATAACTTCGAGCATCTACAAGAAAACTTTGATTGTCAGAACTTGAATAATTCCTGTCAAATTAATTACTGGAAAATCAGCACCAATATCAGCTTCACAGCACGAGTCATCTAAGGAATTCAGCACAAGACTCTTCTCTCAAAAAAGATCTGCGATCTGTCATTACAAATATACAGGAACTTACAATAAAAATTGACAAGATGGACAATAAAATAGATACTTTTAAAGAAAAGTGCTCACAACAACTAGAACATCTTCAAGAAATGTTTACTCAGCAGAAAGGACAGATATTACTTATTGAACAGTCATTAAATGACATTGACACTAGAGTCCAAATAGAAGAACAACAAACTGAATTCTTACTTCAACAGAATACATATTTACTAGAAAAGCTTGATGATATGGAAAACCGAACAAGAAGAAATAATATTAGAATATATGGTCTATCAGAAAAATCTGAAGGGGACAATATGATAAACTTTCTTACCACCTGGATACCAGATGTAACAAAATTACCTGAAGCTGTTTCATATGGTATAGAACGCGCGCATAGATCACTAGCAGCTTCTGGAAATACTTCTCCAATTAAGAACAAGCCGGGATCCATAATTGTGAGACTTTTTCTACAAAAGATAAAGATCTTATATTAAGAAATGCTTGGGCCAATTCTCCCATCAAATACAATGATTCATTAATAAGATTTGACAATGATTATTCTACAAAGGTGGTTTCAAAAAGAAAAGAACTTCTACCAATAATAAAAACCTTGAAGAAGAAGCAATTGAAAATCCATCTGTTATTTCCAGCAAGGCAGAGTTTTTCTACCAAATGAAATAAAAGTCTTCGAAACAGTAGATTCCACAATAAAGTACCTTACCAACAATAACATCCTAACACATGAAGAATCTATGGACTGGACAAATAGTACTCCAAAGGGAAATGCTGAAGTAAATAACTGGAAAACTGTTGAGCAAAAGAAAAAGAAACTAAAGGACAAATAATTTTACATATGTTATATTCTGTAAAGGTTTAAATAATACAAACAACAAAAGAAAAGTTCTTTCTGTCTTCAAGTCGCACTGAAACAGGTACTGTTTTCAATTATACTTTAAATGTTAAAGTTAGTATAAATTTAAATACATTTATCTCAAATCACATTAATATGTTAAGCATAATTTAAACATTACTTCATTTTTCATTATTATCCATCTGTTATTTTCATATTCTTAATCAGAGTAATCAACACATAATAATGTTCTCAAATATTTATTTTTACTTCGTTCTCTTTTTTTTTTTCCAACATATAAAGTCTTCATTAATTTATAATGCTTTAATCAGTATATGGTTATATTGCTTAATAGGTATAGAAATAGCTGTTGTATACCTCATTATTAGTTACATCCCTGATAACATTTCTTTCTATAAGTTAAAAATGTCCCTGTTTTGGTAAACAGTAATGCTGGGCGGGAATGTGTTGTTTTTGAAATGAAGTATTTCACTTTAGATATATCATAAGGCTACTTTAAATAGCCGTAAAAGGTGTTTTGTCTTTTACCCATTTGCACATGTTGATATAGTAACGTGCAAAATATGTTGAGTGATATTTTGCGGCTATGAGCCGAGTGTGTTGTGGCTCTGAACATCTGGAGTTGAGAGATACTTTTAAGTAGCTTGGATATCCTGTTGTCTTTTCTCTTGTAAATAAATATATGGCATAGCATGTTTAAGATGCAAAGTTTATTAGATGTGAAAACTATACGGCAGACTAGAGTGCTCGCGTGCACACTACATGATTTTGTCACAAAGAGAGAGAAGGGAAAAAAAAGAGAAAAACGCATACATTTTCCAGATTGGTTCTCGAGACAATTTAACAGCCACGGATATTACTAGAAACTCGAGTTCCTTATTGCTTGACGCACTTGTATACGTCATCCCCTGACTCTATCTAATTGACGTCTAATCAGGAAATAAGCTCGGTTTACTTTTAAAGATATAGGAACCTAAATTCCTTCTACTGAAACAGAAATAATATATGTGGGTCATTTAAATATATACAGATCTTTTTTTAAACATGCTTTTATATTACGTGACCACCCTATTTAAGCTTTACTTATTGGAACAACATAGACTGACTTCTGAGAGACAATCTGAAGAGAGAAACATGTAATCATAATTGATTTACAAATTACTAGACAATTCCATAAACTCCTTTATCATTATATCTTTTTTATTAACATTAGGAGTTACAGATATATTAGCAAGTTTCCAGCTTGCTGCAGAACCTAATATTATGCTGGGGTTTCTGTTACTGAAAAGAAGCTCCTAAACAACATTCCACAGCTGAAAGTTCCCTGACATGCCTGAACTAAAAATGCAATGTGGTACAATTGTAGTTTGTACAGGAATTGCTTATTATTTTACTGCTGTACATGTGATCACAGTGACTGACTAATGCCATCTTTGCAATGCAAATGTATTTCTAATATATATATATATATATATATATATATATGTGTGTGTGTATATGTGTGTGTGTATATATATATATATATATATATATATATAAATATATATATATATATATATATATATATATATATATATATATATATATATATATATATATATAAATATATATATATATATATGTGTGTATATATATATATATATATATATATAGTATATTATATATGTGTGTGTGTGTGTGTGTGTGTGTGTGTATATATATATATATATATATATATATATATATGTGTGTGTGTGTGTGTGTGTGTATATATATATATAAAAAACTGCAGATGACTTTCAAAGGCATGAAAAACATTTTCTGTCTTATTTGAATTGATTTCATGTTTTAAACTGCTGCTTCTGTTTAATTGTTTCACTTGACTAAATAAATACCACATGAAGTCATTCCTGAATGCAATGTGTTCAAAGTTGCTTGTTCATAATCAGGCCTAGTATATTTCTTTATCCTTTAGGGGCCTACTGGCGAGGGTCAGTCTGTGTAAGTCTCAACTCAAGCCCCAATTTCTTATGTACAGAGAGGAATACCATGTAGGGGGTTCATAATCATAATACCAGGATAACTCGTACTCTTGCAGTGCATGGATCAACATAGCTATCCTCTGGTATAAGAGGAAAAACAAGCCTCTTAATCAACTTTCTGACTTAATAAAGGTATTGCCCCATAGTCTAAATACATTTTGTCTATTTACTGCAAAGTGGGTTAGGAATTTTAACCTACAATATTATCATACATAATAGTTTAAATATTAGCAGCTTCCATTATGTTGATATGTTCTCCAGTATACTTTTTAAATACTATAATGAGAAACTGCTGATGTTTAATTCTAAAATTGTATTCAATCATAAGGTTAAATTAATGGTGTTAAGTAAGCCAAAATTTATATTCCCAACATTTATTGTCAGCAGATAAACTCACTAGTTAAGTGTCAGTCTAAGCTGTAAGAGATAATATGTGATATACATAGATGTTTGGTCTGGAAAATGTGGTCAGGTGCACTGTAGTTTTACCTCTGCACTGTGTCTTTTTGATTATACAAAGTCCCTCTGAAAGTTGATAAAAGTGTTAACAAAACACTCAATCAAGTAACAACATTATAAGCAGTCTCTTAGGTAAGGGAGACGTCTACATTTTGATCTTGTTGTCTCCAACCGTGCGAATTGTCTTTGAAAAGCTAAAAAATGCAATCAGAGGAACATATTTAATGTCCAGTAAAGAAATATTAGTATACTTGTACATTGTATTGCATTCCAGTTTGTTAAACATGAAATATGATGTGGTTTCAGAACTATTCATGTTTTTATTCCAATGTGACTTTGCAAATACTACTCTAAACACTGGTTTCGGACTTGAGTAGTCTAAAAACACTTACACAACAAAGGTATTGCATTGTACAGTTGTTGTTGTTGTGTCTTTCGGCTTTTCCCGGTTAGGGGTCACCACAGGGGAACTCCGGTCCGCTAATGATTGACAGTTGATTTAATGATGTTAAATAGCTTACAACAGATGTCTGCAATATACAGTTATAGATTTTAACATGAGAAAATGTTTATTAATACCCTAAACTATTTTGAAATGATACTACCTTAGTCTAAATGTTTGTACCTTTTTGAAACCTAATTAGAAATAAGTATTATTGAATTACAATAAGATAAAGAGTAAAGAATATATTTATATATTTTAGCTGATTAGATTATCTTAATATATTATTCAATTATGTTTATTTAAAAACTAAGAGGATAAGAGAAACTGATCCAAATATTATTTGTGAGGGTAGAAAGTTTGTTTGGTTAGATTCACTAACCAAACAAGGAGGTATATTACTTCATAGTGATAGGGAATGGTTTTAAAGGTTAAGTATTTCAAGTTTGGAAGTTCTTTTTTTTTTTTTTTTTTATCACTTTGGTGTCACTCAGAAACGTGCAAAAACCATACAAGAAAAACATTTTTGAATTCTTTATCCAAGATGGAACTAAGAATAAACAATATTTGCATAAACTCTCATATAAAACAAACTCAAAACTAGGAACTGAAATGGGTTCTGGCATGTAGCTCGCAAGACATTTCCCTGCGAGCTACATCGCCGAAACCAAATAGCTGCAGCAGCACTTTACCATAGTGCAATATGGCTGAAAAGCATATCCACTGCAGCTGTAAACTATGAACGGAAATATTTTACCTGGTGGCGATCCTTACAGACAGCTGTTCGGCTGTATTCAAGCAGAGACAGCCGTACTGGATGTGTAACACATTCCTTATTCTCATATCATTTATAAATGCATTCCTTGAATGAGAATAAGGAATGTGTTACACATCCAGTACGGCTGTCTCTGCTTGAATACAGCCGAACAGCTGTCTGTAAGGATCGCCACCAGGTAAAATATTTCCGTTCATAGTTTACAGCTGCAGCGGCTATGCTTTTCAGCCGTATTGCACTACAGTAAAGTGCTGCTGCAGCCATTTGGTTTTGGCGATGTAGCTCGCAGGGAAATGTCTTGCGAGCTTCACGCTGGAACCCAAATGAAATGTTTATCCATAAATGTTAATGGTCTAAATGATGGTAATAAAAGGGGAAACCTATTGAAGTACATAAACCAAAAATAGTCTTCTTACAAGAGACGCACTTATTAGATAGAGATATAAACAACTTAAATATTAATAATTACACAGTACTAATAAATTCTCAATACAAAACAAAAAAAAGAGGAGTAGCTATACTACTTCGCAACTCAACTATAACACCTAAAATAATTACTACTCATCAAGATACATCAGGTATGTTTTGTCTAGCTTCAGTAGAGTTAAATAAGAGAATCTGTATGTTAGTAAATCTGTACTGGATTCCAGGACTAGGATTAAGAACAGTTAAGCAGCACTTTGAAGAGATAATTAATTTAACTAAGGGTAGCCTGATATTGGCAGGAAATTTCAACTGTATAATGAATGAAAAAGATACAGATTCTAAATCTAAAAGAAGAAAACAACCTATCTCTAAAGCACTATTAAAATGTATAGATACATTATATTTAAAAGATATAAATGAATTTGTAGAACCAGACTCACTAATCTTCACATTTTATTCTCATAGATATAGAACTAACACTAGAATTGATAGACTATATGTTGCCAATGACCTAATAACAAAAATTGACAAAGTCAGAATTATAAATTGTCCCTTATCTGATCATAATGTCATAGTCTTTGAGACAGAGCTTACACCTTTTCATTCAAATCCCATTACTAGGATACCTTCCTATATCACAAAATTGACAGAATTCAAAGAATTTTATGAAGAAACAATCAAAAACTTTCTAGAAATAAACTACATAGAGGATATTTCAGAAATATATGTCTGGGATTTATTAAAGGCAGTTACATATGGGAAAATATTATCCTGGTACATAAATAAAAGGAAGTTATGGAATAAAGATATGCTAGACTTACAAAACAAAGCAGATGAATTGAAATTGGAAATACAAAAGGGCAATACTACTCAAGTTCAAGAACTTACGCAAATCAATAAGAAGTATGCAGAATTGTTACATCATAAGATTATGATTAACTTAGAAAAGATAAAAATAAACTCATACTCTATTAATTCAGCACACCTGAGACACTTAACTAATAGAACAAAAAAATAATCAAATCTAAGCAAATAAAAGAAATATTTATTCCTAATGCTAACAAAAGAGTTACCGATCTAAATGATAATTTAGAAGCATTCAATCTTCAATTTAACATTGATAATTCCCTAAACACTCAAGATACACCTAATAAGGTATAAAAAAAATAATTAGAAAATAATATTCATATTAAATTAACACAAGAACAAATAGACATTATAAACAAACCAATCAATATGACAGAATTAAAATCACGAATTAAAAAGCTCAAGACAAATAAAGCACCTGGCCTGGACAATATGCTACCAGAAATGTATAAATGAATATTACTATTAAAAGTATATGATACAGCCAAAAAAGATTTGAACATACCACCCTCTTGGAAATATTCATTGATATCTGCAATTATCAGACCAGATAAAGATGAGAAGCAGTGCTCCTCATATAGGCCAAAATCATTACTCAATATAGTCTATAAGATATTTATGGCTATATATGCAGATAGGAACAAACACTTTCTTCCTTTCTTAATTCACAAAGCTCAAACGGGCTTTATTAAAGGAAGAAACACCAGATAATATTAAAAGAATACTAACATTAATAGACTTGTAGCAAACATAGAGTCCTAGATGTAAATGTAATCTCATTAGATATTAATAAAGCTTTTGATTCGGTTAACTGGAACTTTCTTTCACTAGTTTTAAAAGAATATAACTTTCCTTCTAATTTTAATAATCTTATCCAAATACTATATGAAAAATCTACTGCATATATTAAACTAGGATCGCATAGATCAGGCCCTATAACAATCAAAAAGGGAACTAAACAAGGTTGCCCTTTATCACCATTGTTGTTTGCATTACTCATATAACCCTTTGCAAATCAAATCAGATCAAACAATAACATAAAGGGCATTTGTATTAATAAAATGTTAAACCTTAAAATCCAACTCTTTGCTGATGGCATACTCTTAACTCTCTCAGATGCCAATGAGTCTTTGAATGCTCTATTTAACTCCATGAATAAATTTCAAAATATTTCAGGTTTAAAATTTAATGAAAACAAAACTAAAATTATGCCCTGTAGCTGTAAAAAATATATAAACAAAAGATTTTCTAAATATATAGTAACAGAAAATAAATTATTATATCTGGGAATAAATCTACTCAATGAATTAAGATTCTTTAATATTTAACTATAATAAAAATCTAGACAAAATAGAACAAACAATTGGTTACTGGAATAAATACATCTTTTCAACAGCAGACAGATTATATCTTATTAAAATAATCATATTCCCAAAATATTATACTTAATACAAAGCTTTTCATTGCCACCTTCCAAATATATTATTCAAAGATACAATAAACTTATTTTAAATTTTCTATGGTTTCCAAATAAATCCTGTATAGCCTTAAATAAACATTTACCAGATTGGGAAGATGGTGGAATTCATTTACTGGATATTGATTTATATATTACCTCATCTGTTATTAAAAATATAACACTATGGTTAAATAATTCATACACACCTATATGGAAACAAGCCCATGAGCAGATTTACATAGAATTTAATTACAATCATATACAAGACAACTTAACAGTAATATCATCACCCCTTATATGGATGTTAAAAGATTATTTTTTTAGGGAAAAGGAATAATATCAATAAATTGCCATCAAACTATATAGGCTCTACACTTTCAGTGGTCAAAACATATGTAAACAAAATACCAAATATTAATTCTTGGATTTTACTTATTTTCCCTATAGCTTTTACACCCAATATTCTAGATACATCCCAAATCTCTAAAATGAATATACTCAAGAAAGAATCATTACTCTTTTGGCATCAACTTATTGAGAAAGGGAAAATACTAACAAATGAACAGATAACTTTCAATTATAATATAAATGAAGACTGCTGGTTGCTTTTACAAAATCTAAGACATTTTCTTATAAAGTAGAACAAATGCAACCTTCAGTTAGACATGAAGCTCCAAAACTCATTGAATACCTTATTCTTATCACAAAACAACCTTATCCGGGTACAAGTTATTTGTCTAATATCTATAAAATTGTTAAAAAAACAAAAAATTATCATGAAAAATCATATTGGGGTTATTATACTTTAATAAACACCCATCCTCAAGTACTGCAGTGGTGGTGCTGCGGTAGCGTTGTCGCCACACAGTAAGACGTTGTCCTGTTCGATTCTCAGCTAGAGCGTCTTCTGTGTGGAGACGTGTGAATGGGCGTATCTTCGTTGAAGGTTGTGCGTCAGGGCCGGCAACTCAGCATGTAAATATTTACTGCCAATCATTAGCTGACCGGAGTTCTGCTGGTGCGACCCCTAACGATAAGCCGAAAGACACAACAATAAACAACCATCCTCCAATTGAAGAGGAAAAAAGTAATATTCTAAAATCTTCCAAATTTTCTACATTATCAAAATACTGGCAATTCACTTGGAGATATCTACACAAAAGTTTCTATACACCACACAGGCTAGCCAAAATGTATTCTACTGAAGATCAATGTTGGAGATGCCATATCAAGATAAAAGCAGATTGGCAGCATGTTTTTTATGAATGTATGTGTCTCAATATGTACTGGAAGTCTGTTAACTATTTTTTTCAGACTGTTTATAATGATAATTTTCAGTTAACAAAGTCTTTAATTTTATTCAACTTTCCTATTCCAAACTGTGTACCAAAAAAAGATACTAAAATCCTGTGGTCACTATTGGCAATTTCACGTAAAATCATAACTATACACTGGAAAAATGAGGCTTCTCCTACGTTTAAGGAATTTAAGAATTTAACATCAACAGTTGCTCACATGGAAATATTAACAGTGAAGAGCAAAACTAAAAAGATCTACTTCTTGCTATTACTCTTGGATGAAAGTACTGGAAATAATCGAAAAGATTGACGAAGATATATCATCTTATGTTTCTGACTTTATATAATATAGAATTTCAATGTTATTTGCATAGACACCAATGTAAATTGTTATATAATGGTTTGAAGTTAGTAATGTTTTAGAATTGTAAATATGTTATCTTTATTTCATGTAATGTTTCTTAAGACATCTTATTTGAAATAATAAAAAAATATTTAGTAAAAAAAAAAAAAGAAGGGATTTCTGAGGAACTTTATTGTCAGTGTGTTTTTATGGGAAATGTGTACCTGATAATCATTTTCAAGCTTGCCTTCTTTCACTAGCACATGAAACCCTAATAATATCCCCAGGTGTTTCTCTAGAGTCATTGTAGTGATGCTTCTAGATGTTTAATATTGTCTGCTTATATTTACATTCCAAAGCCATATTACATACAGGCATTTGAAAGATTTTGTGTTCAAGATTGTATGTTTGGCAGCACAACTGCATTTAATACTTTTCCTCAACCTAGTACTTTTAGAGAGATAAAAGTTGTTCATGTGCAGTTTATTTATAGCGTCAGAATTTCCAGTTTTCGAAATGTTTAATCTATCAAGTTACAAAAACAGAATAGATTATTTTCATATGAAAGCTCACAAGTAGGTGAACAAAATTCTGCTGTGACAGTATATATATATATATATATATATATATATATATGTGTAGCTTAAGCAGATACCAAGGTATTGTATGTTGTTTACTAAACATTAATATGCTATGGTGTTTTTGTAAGATTTAGTATAAGACCTGGAATCTAGCAAGTAGATTCACTGCAAAGGTGAGTTTGTACTGGGCAGTTTGCCATTTGCACTTCATTTGTAATGCTTGCAGTTCTAGAGATAAGAGCATCTGTTTCAGCTGTGGGGCTGTAACTTGATTTTTTCAGAATGGTCTGAATGCTGCCTTTGGAAGTTTAGGTGTAAATGTTCATCATTCCATCAGAGGAAATAAATTAGTTTTTGTAGTGCAGAGAACCAGATGTGTTGTAGCTGAGCCTACTTTAGTTTCATTTCTTCAGCTGTAAGGGAATATTAGAAGGCAGCAGTCTGAGGCTGTAATTTGCGAGTCACTGGGGGATGATAAAATTCTGTAAGGCTGGAACAGTAAGAAAGATGTTTTGAAAGTGAGTAGAAAGTGTGACACTGACTCAGAAAGTAGTATCCCCTGTTCATGAGAGGAGAGGAAGTGTTCAGAAGTTGAAATCTGAATGTCTTGGTAAGAAGTCGCAGGCATATGGGATATGAGAAGAATAAGAAATTAATGTTTAAAAAATTTGCAGAGCATTTTCAGTGTGCACAGACTTGCCTACATCACTCAGTTGTGTAGAATATGTGCCATTTTTCATTCTTAAGTCCGAATTAACTTTACACTGATGAAAATGTTTTCACTGATTGTTTGTAGCTTGCAGACACTGTCTGACCTTACTAATACTAATTTTTACAGTGTTATATTTTCTTAGCAGTGTTCCCTGCAGTTTGACTCCAGTATTTACACTACAAGCACATATTTATTATTGACCATCTTGTATAATTTGATTAACCATCTTTTATAATTTGATGCACACTCTAAACATGAGTGAATGTATGATATGTTTTCTTTACAGATTATATAAAAAAAAAGCCTACAAGGAAGATTTTTTTCCTGTACAGTTCCTCTGATACTGTAGAAATGAGTTCATTGTTCAATATGCATTACATTTGAGCTGCACCAATAAAGACAAAGCAGGAAAGGTAACCACAGGCCATGCTGTGTTTAACTTGAGAGCCATCACAGAGTGGGAGGTTTCTGTTGACATACGAGCCCCTGTGTGGTTTTTTGTCCATGAAACAGTTTGTACCATCAGGTTGTCATGTATTGTAAAACATGACAGCAGTACTAATTCCCGTCTCTTTGCTCCTGTTTTTAATTAGTCACATTAATGGGTATGTCTGTCGACTTTGAACCGTAGGTTGTTACAGAAATATCAGTACAGTGAACTGCATACCTTGTTACCTTGTGAGTTTGACTATCCTTAAATTTCCTAAACTAGAATACTGTCTTCCTGCACTTGCTTTCAGAGGGGTAGCTGGCTTCAGTAGCCCCTGGGGTTACTATACATAGTGGCACTGTGCCTTTCCAGCTCTTCATTTGAACAGCAAACAAAGGTCCTTTTCTTATACTGGCACACCAGCCAGCTGGCCAGATAATGCCTTCCTCCCTCCTGCCCAAGCTCTTCAGTGGAAGACCAAAATTAAAAAAAAAGTCTGCAATCATGTACCTGGGGCTCCTGAAATGCCAGAGCCAGTCAGGACCCCTTTTGTGCCCTGTCCTGAACCTACCTTCCGCAGATTTTAGTTAGTTTTTCAACCGAGTTTTACAAATGTCGCAAGCAGCTGCTACAGTTTATACCCTGCACTGATCAGGTTTTACTTTGTTTTTTTTCTTCTTACTTTTAAACTGCAGCAAACTACTTGACCATACACACACCAAACTCTACAGCACGCAAGTGTTACTGCAAATGCAGTACTAAACTGGTATGCACTAGAGATTGATCAGGATGATGGATTGGGTGGTTGATCATTCCATTTTGTGCCTGGGGCAGTTGCCCCCTTTGCCCCACCCTAACTCTGCTACTGCTGGCTTTATGCTCTGCTTGTAACACTCTAACTGCAAGTCCTTTGAAAATAAAATTGCCAAATTTGCCCTGCTTGCTGACACCAGTGTAGACCACTGCAATCTTCTAAATGACCTAAACTTGGCTACTCATTCCTGTATAAAGTTCAGTGATGGCTACTATCCCCTTCTGAAAAGAAAACTCCCAATCAAGGAACAGTCCTACTACCCAAGGTATTCACAGGGTAATTTAATACCACTCAACTGTCGCCCATTTAAAGCAGTCATTAGTGAACAAGGCTTCTCACGCATAGGCTCTCCTTTCTGGAACATACTATCAGTTGAATCTTAGTAAGTTTTAAGAAATCCTTTTCTGAGGACCTCTTCAATGAAGTTGCTTGTAAATGTTTTAGGTATAATGCTTAAATTCTTTAAAAGGTTTAGAATTCTAAAAAATGCTTAGTCTCTGTTTTCCTGTGCAGTTTAACTTTTCCTATTCCTGTTTTCTTTTCTTGGTTTTTAGGATTATATCTATAATCTCTGTTTTTTAATTTGCCACCATTTAAGTATTTCTTTTCAAGAAAATTCCACTTTAAATCTTTAAGGAGCAATTTATTGTAACCAGACTATTTTGCAACCCATGTAAATTGATGAAATCTTATGTAAACCTGCAGTTTTAAACTATCCTACTTTTATAAAACTTGTATAATAAGTGTATATGAACTGTCTGCTAGGTTTATATAGCTGAAAAACTTTAATCTGTCATATCTGAAGTGTGTAAGTTAAGTTTACTTGCACTGTTTATTGCCTCTGAGCCCGGGTCATGACTGAAACAGAACGTCAGACCAGTCCACCTATCCCGTAATCGAATAGTAAATAAAATAAACACAATGTTCTTAGTGTTTCACTGTTGCAGTCATCACACTTGGGTTATCTGCCTGCAGGTAGCCCTCAGTCAGCCCGAATACCAGAGACTTAGTATTTCTGCGTCGGTTGCTGTCACTCCAGGACTGACGTCAGGTCGTCAGGGGTATAAAAACAGGCAGCCGGTGCCATCACACCAGTCTTTCTTGCCGAGGAGCCCAAAGCAGAAGCAGTTTGCAAGTGCCGGTCGGCCGCTACCTGAATTTTCGTTTACAAATTGATTAATCCTGAAGTCTTCTAAAGTGAAGTACCCCGTTGGGTATCCTTTTTTCTTGCTCTAACTGATGTCAGAAAAAGTTAACAATTGTCTTGCCTGTGGAAAGCAAATACCACACAGAGATTTTCATTCTTACTACATCACCTGTGCCCAGACCACGACGTACCTCGCTGTCGGTTTTGTGCTCTGTTCAACACCTGAACCATTCGTCGTTGGGCTCTCATTGTTGCTAAATTCTTTCGCTCTTGATCTCTGTATTCCAAAATGGCTTCGGTAAGCCATCCGACTACTGATATTCCGAAAAAACGTAAGGATAAAGACAGACCACATAGGTCCAAAGCTGCCGACGACGCTTCCACTAAGCTAGTCGCCAGTTCACTGATACTCAGGGAGGCACTTTTGCAGCCCCTGATGGCCGCTTCTGTGGATTTGCAGGCCTCTACCGAGACCCAGACTCTTCTTCGACTATGGAACCTGCAGACGTCTCTACCTTGGATGGGTCCGGAGCCGCTGTGCAGGCACCGGCTTCTGAGGCAGTTCTTTGCACTACCGATGTTCGACTCAAACCGATGACTTTTTTTTTATCTAAAACTATCAAGTTTCTTAAGCCAAGAATATGCGCTATGCCTAGAAAACCGATGACCAAAGAGCATGCACATCCTCCCATGCCTCAAAGACAAATGCTTACATTGGCTGAAGACCTTATTACGCTGATTAGGGGAAGTCAGCCTTCCCCTGCTAAGAAGACGAGACCAGTCCCCTGCAGCTTCTACAGACCAGGAGTCCGATGACTCTGAGGTATCTGATAATGAAGACACGCCTTTATCTGCTTATGATGATTCAGATGCAGAGGAATCCATTCCCTCTGCCTCCCCTCCAGAGGATTTTTCTTTTGGTGAAACCTTTCATACCTTAAGAGAGCATTTCCACTGGGAATGCCAAGACTATCCCCAGTCCAAAAAGAGACTCAGAGAATTCCTAGATTTGCCACAGCACAGGCCTTTAGCAATACCCCCTGTCCTGGAGGTTGTTGTTAATGTTTTCATGGAATACAGTCTTACTCCTGATACCTTACCTCCTGCCCCAGGAAACCAGACAGGTACTACAGAGTACCTGACACTCACAAATTTCTTTTCAAGTATCCTACTGCTGACCCAGAGATCATTTCTCTGGGGGTCTAAAGGTATCAAGGCAACTACGGCCAAGAATCCCACCCCTTCGGACAGGGATTCCAGAGGTTTGGACAGATGGATAAGAAAATATATACCTCTGCTACTTTTGCTATTAGGGCATTAAATTGTCAGTTTCACATGCTGAAGTACTAGCAACATATTATGGAACTTGTTAAACAAAAAATGACAACCTTTACAGACTGTACAGAAAATAAGGAATTTCAGGAGCTTATGCACTCTGCAAGCCAAGTCAGCAAGCATACTTTGCAATGTGGCTTTGACACCCTAGAGGCATCTTGCCAGGCAGCAGTCACTGGTTCTGTACTGAGAAGATATGCTTGGCTCAAGGAGCAGACCTCGCCAGACCATGTCAAATCAAAGTTACTAGACGCTCCTTTGAACAAGGACAGTTTGGCACGAAAGCAGAAGAGGTTCTTAAAAAGATGGAAGAAAAAGCTAAGTCTATGCAGACTGTTAAATAATTCTTACAAGTGCAACCCCCTAGATTCAGTAGCCATTGCCCTTCCAAACACTGGTCATTTCCAGCTCCCTCCAGGCCATCTCAAACCAGACCCAGGGGAAACAGACCACCCAGATAATAGTCTCAGGGTATGCAGAGATCTAAGCAATGGAGTGCTCCCAACCCCAAAGCAGGGTGTGGTAAGCCACCTCCCTATGGAAAAAACTCAGTGATTTCCCCACTCCACTCCCCACCTCTGCCCAATTGCTTGTGCCCCTAGGAGGAAAACTTGCCCTTCACACAAAACTGAATGTCCATCACACAAGACTGATGGGTCCTCAACATTGTATCCCAGGGGTACAAATTTTACTTCACTGCCAACCCCAAGAGGGTTCCCAGACCTTCCTCCAAACCAGTGGGCAGAGGCTCAAAACCAGGTTCTATCCCTGCTATCCATCAGAGCTATTCATCTGGTTCCTGTGGAACAGGTCAAGGATTCTATTCCAGACTCTTCCTGGTACCCAAAAAAGAGGGCTCTTGCTGCCCAATCCTGGATCTTTCAATTCTCAACACCTTCCTGGTGGTACCAAAGTTCAAAATGCGTACCCTGCAACAGCTCCTACCCATGCTAACCAAAAATGCTTGGTTAGTCACCCTAGACTTAAAAGAAGCCTATCTGCACATCCCTATAAGGGAGTCTCGCAGGAAGTATCTTTGTTTCAGGGCCGGATCAATGCACTATTGGTTCTCTACACGTCCCTTTGGCTTATCCACTGCACCCAGAGTATTCACAAAATGTCTGGCTTCAGCCATTGCATACTGCAGGCAGAGAAATATCCAAATTTACCCATACTTGGACGACTGCCTGATTCAGGTGGACAGTCAGGAATTTCTGTTGCAACACTTGACATTTGTGAAAAACCTCACTTACCTCGGGTACAACATCAACAAAAAGAAATCAAAACTGGTACCCAGTCAAAAGATTGTATTCCTGGGAGCAAGCTTGGACACAGCATCCTAGATGGCATTCCTCACTTCAGAAAAACAAGTTTGTCCGACATCCTACTTCAAACAGATGGCCACAAGAACCCAGTTATCCGCAAGAAAAATTCTGCAGGCTCCAGGGTTCATGGCCTCATGTGTACTGCTAATTCCATATGCAAGACTGCATATGAGGAAACTTCAATGGTACTTAAAAAGTCTCTGGTGCCAACATTCTCAGGACCTGAAAACAGTCATTCCTATCATACCTTGTCTAAGGACGGAGTTCCTTTGGTGGGCAGATGCATGCAACCACAACAGGGGGCTGCCCTTTACTCAACCCCATGCCACCCAGACCCTGACTACAGACTCATCAGACTATGCCTGGGGGGCACACATGGATGGCAAGTGCATTCAGGGCCACTGGAGCCCAAGTCAAATTCATCTGCACATCAACCAAAAAGAGATGCAGCACTCTCTAACAGCTTTCCGATCCCTACTCTCTCCAGGACACCTGCTAATAAAAACAGACAACACCACAGTTATGTGGTACATCAGCAAGCAGGGGGAGCCCATTCTTACCCACTCTGCAGGCTAGCCATGGCCCTGTGGAACACGGCCTTGAACATGCAGGTCCATCTGCAAGCTCAATTCCTGCCAGGCAAACAAAACTCACTGGCAGACGACTTAAGCAGAAATCTCTTAGACCCACATGAGTGGCAATTGGAGCCCAGCACATTCAACCTTCTGATTCAGAAATGGGGGACCCCAGAGGTGGATCTCTTTACCTCCCCCTGCAATCACCAGCTCAGCAAATTCTGCACCAGTACACCTCACAGCAGGGCCTGGAAAGTGGATGGATGCCCTATCCTTCCAGTGGGTAAACCTCTCAATCTTTGCCTATTGCTCAAGAGAGACAGACCAAGGACAATTCTGATTGCCCCTGACTGACCACGCTAGCACTGGTACCCACTCCTGTGCAGCCTGTTACCGGTGCCATCCTGGCACCTACAACCAGAACCCAACCCTGCTTTCTCAGCAGGGAGGGGACAAATCTTGCATCCACAACTGCAAACCCTAAATCTTGCAGCCTGGCTTATTCCTTGAATTCTTCCCCATTAACCAACCTAAGCAAGCAGGTACAGGACGTCATCCTTAAACCAGAAGACCCAGTACATGGAAATCCCATGCTGATAAGTGGAAAAGGTACTGCTTCTGGGTTCATTCCAAAGGAGAGGACACAACACTGCCCTCCCTGCCTCTGATCCTGGATTACGTAGCAGATCTACCCCACAGAGGCCTATCCTTCTCCTCCATCAAGATAGATGCCTGTGCCATTTCGGCTCATTTCAGCACTGAGCCACCTCTTTTCTCTCACCCTCTTATCAAATAATTCCTGAGAGGGGCTAACAATTTAAGGCTGCCAAGGAGAGCACCCACCCCTGCTTGGGACCTTAACTTTGTACTGGAAAAGCTCATGCTACCTCCTTTTGAGTCTGCAGCATTAGCAGAGTTAAAATTCCTCTCTTGGAAAACAGCCTTGCTTCTGGCCATCACTTCAGCTAGAAGAGTGTCTGAGCTACAAGCAGTAATGGCTGTGGAACCCTTCATTATTTTCCATGCTGACAGGGTTTCCCTCAGGCCTAGCCCTTCCTTTATGCCTAAAGTGGTGTCCAGTGTGGCTCTAAACCAATCTATCCATTTGCCAACTTTCTTCCCTAATCCTCAAAATAAAGTGGAAAGGATCCTGCACTCCTTGGACGTGCACAGACAGCTCAGCTTCTACCTGATAGGACTAAGCCCTTCAGAAGATCTGACCAGTTACTAGTCAGCTTTGCACCAGGGGTAGATGGCAAGGCCATTTCAAAGCAAACTATTTCCAAATGGATAGCACACTGCATCCATTTCTGCTACAAGCACCATGGGAAACCAATCCCTCAGGGGGTCAGAACACATTCCACTAGGGCAACTTCTATTTCTACAGCATTCCTCAGGGGAGTCCCTACCAGTGACATCCTGGAAGCTGCTACCTGGAGTTATGTACACACCTTCACCAAACATTACCACCTGCCTATCGTTTCCAAATCCAGGGAGGGTTTTGCAACTGCAGTCCTGCAGGGCATATTAGCCAGTCCCAATTCTTCTTCACTGCCTCCACCCTTCCTTAGCTTTGGGAATCAGCCCAAGTGTGATGACTGCAACATTGAAACACGAAGAACATAGTATAGTTCTGTACAATTACCATAAATGTAGATGTTCGAGCATATTCACTGTTGCAGTCCTGGTTTCCCTCCCTCCAGCCCCCTTGTCCTTCTCTGTCTCTCTCTCTCTCTCCTATTTTTGTCTTTTACTCACCCCTTTCTGGGGTGTTGGTATTTACTTTTTACTGGTGTTTTCTTTTCTACACCATAACTTGGCTCCCTATTTGGGGGGCTGCTGACATTTGGGGCAAGAAAAACTGATGTAATGGTGGCTGCCTTTTTTTATACCCCTGACAGCCTGACATCAGTCCTGGAGTGATAGCAACTGACGCAGAAATACTAAGTCTCTGGTATTCGGGCCGACTGACAGATACCTGCAGGTAGATAACCCAAGTGTGATGATTGCAACAGTGAATACACTCGAACATCTACATTTATGGTAAGTGTACACAACTGTACTTTCTTACTGCTGAACTGCACAAGGTTAAGAAGTAATGCAAAGGGGATGGTTTCTGTGCAAAATTCAGGAACCTGCCCCCATGACTTTGTGCATAATGCAATATGTAATCACAGTGCAGTTATTGCCAGTAGAATTGCTTCATGAAATATGTGCAGCAGTGCATAGTAGTAGTATATCTATGGGCTTGTGAATGTTGGTGGACCAAAGAACAAAACTACAGCAGAGTATGCAGTTAAACTTCTGGCTTGTGCTGTGAGTCAGAGTGCATCCTCCTAGAAGTGTCCTGGATAACCTGATTCTTAACTGGATGAGACCGTTTGTAATTTTAAATGTGGATCATTTTGTGTTTTATTTTGGTTGTAAACCCCCAGGCTGAGCCTGAAAATGGTTCAGCTTCATCAGTATTGTACTCCAATCAGTCAGTCAGTCAGTAAATGCATTGGGGAGAAGGCCTGATTAAAGAAAAAAAATGGATTGCAAGATTTGTTGACTGAGTTTGCAGCATAAGTAACCAAGGATGTGAAGACAGGAGTTTTGTCACATTCTCTGATGATGTTGAATAAGTTAGGTGGGGAAGGGGGGCATATAGACATCTCTGGATCCACACATGCCAAGTGTGTCTGCAGTGTTGTTTGTCTTTCGGCTTTTCCCTGTTAGGGGTCGCCACAGCGGAACACCAGTCCGCTAATGATTGGCAGTAGATTTTTATGGTGTCAAGTTGCCAGCTCGACGTCCAACCTTCAACGAAGGCATGCCCATTCACGCATGTCTTTCGGAACGCCACTCAACCCGCGGGGAGGACATGCAGACTCCACACAGAAGGCACTCCCCGCACTCCAGCCGTGAATCGAATGGGAGAACCTCTTGCTGTAAGGTAACAACGCTACCACTGCACCACCGCGTCTGCAGTGTATATGTAGTACATGTAGTTTTTCCTTCTAGTTGCATGTCTGGGCAGGTGTCAGCTTGATCTGTATTGCCAGTGTAGTTTTCACAGGTGAATGAGACTTTCCCATCTTCTGTAGAATTAGTATGAACTGCAAGTTGCTTTAGTGAGCTGTGAAAGATCTTTGGTATGCAGTTTCCTAAGCTTGATTCCTGTAGCCACCCTTCCCTTCAAATGCATAAATATTTCCTTTTACTGTATGATCTTGTCGCCTCAGTTAGACGTTGCCCGTTTGATTCTCAGTTAGAGCGTCTTCTGTGTGGCGACATGCGTGAATGGGCATTCCTTCATTGAAGGTTGTGCATTAGGCCCAGCAAACCAGCACGTAAAACTCTACTGCCAATCATTAGCGGACCGGAGTGCCGCTGTGGCGACCCCTAACCGGGAAAAGCCGAAAGACACAAACTGTATGATCCTGAACAACTTATTTTAATCTATTCCATAATTCTGACTCCTCTCTGAAGAGAGAGTGGTATTGGTTCAGGCTATCATAGAACAAAAATATTGAGACGAGAGAGCAGTTTCATTTACAGTCAGAAATACAAGAAATACTGTTAATATTAGGTGAACTGCCCTTCTTTGTAATGGAGACGCTGTTCTAGTTTGCTTTGTGAATCGTGGTAGACTTTGAATGAAACATGTCATCTTGGCTTACAGTGTAAAGCGGTTTACTGCAGGTGTAGCATTTTATCATTGACTGGTTGTCTTTGTGTGTATGTGGTTGCTTTAAGAGGAAAGAAAAGAATGAACGAGGACATTGTTCTGTCATCCATCAGTGCCTCTGCAATAAATAAACCGATTGGGTACTGAAAAGGGTACCCAACTGGATTAATAGAAATGACAGTTTAAGATGTCAGCAATGTAGATAAAACTAGTTGTTGTTGTGTCTTTTGGCTTTGCCAGGTTAGGGGTCGCCACAGCAGAACTCCGGTCCACTAATGATTGGCAGTTGATTTTTACTTGCTGAGTTGCCAGCCCTAACGCGCAACCTTCAACGAAGGTACACCCATTCACACATGTCTCCACGCAGAAGACGCTCTATCTGAGAGTCGAACTGGTCAGTGTCTTACTGTGAGGCGACAACGCTGACTAGCAGTGTGAATGAATATTAACCTGGGATCTGGAAGTGTTATGCACAGTAAAATTTGATGTTATATCCTCTGAGTTTAACATGGATTTTGTATCATCTTATGAAGATGTACTTTCCAGGGGCTGTTGTGCAATGTTTATCAAGGAATTTACCTGATTTTTGTAATTTCACCTTTCAAAGGTAGAACTGATCAACATGATAAAGGACAGGGTTCACAAAGGGCCTCACAAAAGGTGCAGTTCAAACCATAACATTCTCTTTCACTTGCCAGCTGTCTTGACTTCAGGACTTGTAACTGCCTTGGAGGACAGGAAACGGGTTGTGTTACTATGTTAGTCATGAACTGTTTTGAGCAGTGTAAATGCCTGTCATTACAAATGTCTGTTAAATGTGATCATTTATTTTGCAGAAATCTAACATGACATTCTCACAATCTAGTCCTCCTGGGAGTGTGGTATATCATCTCACTTTCTCACATGGGTAAAGATGTGTGCTGTTTCGCTAATAGGTTTTGAGGCTGTATTTGCTCACTAAGTCATTGTTTGGTTAGTGTTTGTACAGCAGTCTAGCACATATTCAGTTGGCAAGATTTTTGGGAGAGTAGCTGATTAGCATTAATTCTGCTACCAGTGTCAGACAAGTAATAAAAGTTCCAGGACTGACTCAGCTGAGTACTACTTTTGTGGTGGAAAAAAATAACAGCGGTGTGCGTATTGTCTGCTTAGAACTCAGAAATGTCAAACCTCAAGTTAATTTCTTAAAATAAAGCAGCAGAGCATTGCACTGGTGATTGGTGGTGATGGGGGGGGGGGTTGTGGGTTGCAGGCTGTTGCTTTAAGCCTCCTTTCTGGATTGGGCTTGGAATAAACAAGTTAGGAGAGGACATTCCTGGTCTGTCACTTGCCATGAGGAATGCGTGCTGTAAATGTAACACAGTGGTTTTCATCTGTTGGAAGTTGGTTTGTGGTGCTTTGCAGCTTGGGTGTGAATGATACGTGGAAGCTGGCAAATTTGTACATTGAAAATCTTAGTGGGGGAATAAGAACACTGCAAAGTTCTAAAGCCTATTCTCAGTGTCAGCGTCACTGTGGGTTCTATTCCCACACCAGGTAGATTGATTGCTGACACTGCAGTGCAGCATATGGAGATGCTGCATACTGGAGTGTTCCGTCCTTCAGATGAGATATTAAACGAAGGCCCCATCTGCTTGAGTTGGTGGTAGCCCAGTTGGATAAAAAAAGATCCTATTGCAATTAGAGAAAGCTCCCACTGCATCTATCAAAAAGAGTAGGGGAAGTTCCCTGATGCCCGGGCCATATCCCCCAAAGTAGTGTAAATACCATTTTGAGTGTTCCCAGAAAAGAGGCTACTAGAGCCTAGTGAGACTAACTTGGTCAACAAAGGATAAATAAATAAAAAAATAAATATGCTATTACATAACTGTATTAGGCCCTTTGCTGTAATCGTATACCAAATGGTGGTTTGCTGTAGCAATAACCATTGATGTGGGTGTGGTATATTGAAGATTTACCGACAGTTGGTGTGATTTAATAATGAAGGTGAAGCCCAAGTGATTAAACAAAGCCAACAGTGGGGTAAATCTTCAATATACCACACTACAGAGTCGGTTATCGCTATTATACAATGACATAATTTAAGAAAAAAGTACTTGTATGTTGTATAACAGCGCAGTGATGTTCTTCCACATTATGTATCCTGGGGCTTTCTTGATGTACTGCACATGCGCACACTTACTCAGTACATCAGTGCTTTGGAAAGGAAGCAACAGATTCCATCGCCTTTTTTTTTTTTAAATAAATAAAAAATAAAGTTTAAAATCTGGATCGTTGATAGGTACGAGAGAGATTGGATTGAGGAACTTGAACAACAAACAGTATATCAGATAAATGAAGGTTGAGTTAGCAGAAAATACAATCCAACAGGTAAAAATGAGCTTGACCACCACAGCTGACACACATAAAACTTTAATAGGAAAATCAGTAAAAAACAAAAAGTAAAAGGTAAGCACTTTCACTGCTGGAGGCTGCTGCTTCACACCATAATAATCCATACAAACTGTAGCACTCTTAAAAGTACAAGTTACCCAATCAGAAAAAACAATCCGATCACATGGCTACTCAAGAGGTGGTTGGGCAAAACCCATTCATAAGACCATTCTAAAAAAATTATAAAATCAATGCCTTAAGCCAAGTGCTTGTAAAACTGGTTTGATGGAAACATTATTTAAACCAGGGGCAAATCTGCTTTTAATAAAATAAATAAGTTCAGCACGTTCAGTAATGTTTCTGATATCCTCTCATGTAGTGGGTACGTTCAGTGCACTCTGAAACAGTAAGTTTAAAACAATGAACAGAGCCAGAATCAGGTACATGTTTAGCTAAAGCCTTTGTAAGTTTTTTTGTTGCAAATGTCACTGCAGATACTTCTGTTGGTTCTGCACATGAAGAAGAGGTTATTACATCTGATATTACACAGGCCCAGGATACTAGTGAGGCAACTAATAGCAGCAGTGGCTCTAACACTTTACCCACCCAAAGTAACTGTGCCTCGTACTTCTTCAGTCCCTCATTTTTTGTTCCTAGAACCTCTGTCTATAGAGACATTACATGAGGGGGGTGGTCCCAAAGAAGACCCAGAAGGGGATGCATT
>NC_056739.1:312093538-312176038 GCF_019279795.1 Protopterus annectens
TTATGGCTTCTCAGTGAACTGCAGTGAGTGATGCACCTACCCGAGTTCACTCTCACTTCCTTTTTATGTGCCTTATCGACCATGGTTGTAGTTACCTCCCCTTGTCATGATTTCATTGTGCAATTGCATCCAAAATCTCCAAAGGTAGGAATGACTTTGAGTCGGAGTGGTATGAATGACACGTACGCAGCACTTTCTTTTCTAAAGCTGTACAGTGAAAGTGTTTCAGTGGCGGATTAGTATTAGTGTGAATTCTGAATGCTTGGATTTAGTTGCAGATATACCCTTAGCAAAGTGCCACATTGTTATGTAAGCACTGCAGATACTAACCTCCATTTTAATATAAACTTGTAATACACCTCTAATACTTACAAAGAGGAACATAAGGAAGTAGAAAAACACCTGCACAGTATTGATAAACTTTCATTCCATTCATCATATGAATTAAGTATTGGATTTTTACTGGTAAGGCAGTATACTTAACATAAATTCCATCCTACTGTAAAAGTCTGGACAATGCTTTGTAGTTATTTAAGTATGTTGTTTAAATCCACTACTTTTGCTGTGTGTATGAGACAGACTTTTTTTAAAACTAATTGGCTTCTAGTGGGGCTCTAGTCCCATTTCGTGTGGATGCAGTACATATTCTGACATTCTTAATTGTGTAGGCTTACTTAAGGATTTTTCTGGACTGTATTGTACCAATGTCTTAGTGAATCTGCATAATCCTTTCTTATACTTCCTGCCAGAATAAAATGATTTGTACTGCACAATGGAGAATGAACGAAGGAATAGTGGAGCGAGTTAATTCAGTGACTCACTTCAGCTAGCTGCTCTTGTTAAGTCAGCAATTGCTATACTGTTACAGAACATACAGTGGTCAGTACGTGTCACGGTATTTATTGAAGTCTCTTGGCGTTTGCCATGTAATAACAGTACAAGTCACTTAAAATGTTGTGGTTCTCCCTCTTTCTGGTGCTTAGTTCTGCACCATTTCGCTGCTGATAGATTACAGTTACTATTTTAATACTGGCTGAATTTTTGTTTTGATTATCTTCTTGTTACGGTAGAACACTCCATGCAGTTAATTTTTTATTTGTCCAAAGGCTATTTTATAAAACCAAGAAGCAAACAGAAAACAAACTAATCCAAAGGCTATTTTATAATTGAACAGATTATGCTTACTGTCTGAAAATGGTTAATGCCCATATGGAATTAAATAAGACAGACCTGTACACTAGAGAGCAAATATTTTACTCCTGTTAAGCACCTTGAACAAAGAGAAAGGTGCTATAGCTCCATACAACATGGTTAAATTGAAAAAAATAATCACAAATAAGTAAGTTTGTAGTCTGTGCCTACTCCATTAGTGTGATTTGTATTTTGGGGTCTCACTATACCTGCACCCCCCTTTGTGTGTCTGAAGCAAACCTTTCATCTTCTAGCCTGTGTCTTGTGCCTTTGTAAGCTGATGCCATCAGGATAACTGCAGGTGTTGTGGCACGCTTGGGTAGGTCTAAGCTGACGCCATCAGAATAAGTGCAGGTGTTGTGCCATGCTTGGGTAAGTATAAGCTGATTCCATTAGGATAAGTGCAGGTGTTGTGGCACGCTTGGGTAAGTCTAATTAACCATCTTGTGCACTTAAATCTAATTGGTTTCACAACTACCTGGCAGTACTACAGTCCAACTAAGTCAGATTGTGCACATGTGCATTCTGTATAATCAGCAATAAGTATAGCTTTTTGTTAACTAATAGGATCACTAGCAAACACCAAGTGAACACCTGGTGATGTCTGTTAAGCACATTTATGGCTTTGAAGATCTTTACCAAACAGTTCTTTCCAGCTGTTTGTAAAGTTACGTTGCAGCCACTGTAGTAACCGTAAATAGTACTGACGCGATGAGTGTAAATGTACAGTGCTACTGCATATAAAACCCTGTGAATGCCTGAAAAGGGTATTTGGACCAGTGCATCTACCTGGTTGTCAAATTTTAAATAAAAACCTTTGTGCCTAAATCTTTGCATTGATTTATCTTCCCTTTCCTTTAAAGATCAGTGCTCCACTGTAGCATTTTTGCTTTCCTTTTTAGCACCTTTGATAACGTGTGTGTGTGTGTGTGTGTGTGTGTGTGTGTGTGTGTGTGTGTGTGTGTGTGTGTGTGTGTGCACCTACCCACTATAGCTAAACCATCCTTTTAATTCCTTCATCATACTTAGTCAGTTAACTGGGTGATTAACTATTCTGTTTTCTTGTTTAAACTGGGTAGTTGATTAGTCCGATTTCTTGTTGATCTAATGGCTCGAGTAGAACAGCAACCCCAGAACAATAACATTTTTGTACACATTACAAGTCCAAGAGAAATGGAATGCTGTCACATATGTATGGAGCTCTGCTTTCAAACACCCAGAATGAATTTGTTGCCTAGGCTTTCCACTCCTACCCGTTTCTAAGCTTCTCAGGCTGCTTGTCCAACCTGTCCCAACAACATCCAGCTCCAGACAAGTGAAGTACCTCAAGGTTCAGTCCTGGGACCGCTCTTGTTTGGCATCTACTTCTCTGAAGTACAGGCCAACTCTAAGGGACTCTGGCTAATAAAGTTTGCAGATGACTGCAAACTGGAAGCCATTATTGAATCCCCAAATTATGTGGATATTCTACAAGGGACTTACAGAAACAGATGCTTGGTGCCAGAGCCATGGGCTCAAGCTCAGTGCCAAGAAGTGTATAGTTATCCCCTTTGGGAAAAACTATGTACCCATGAATTACCATATAGGTGGCAGTACACTAAACACCGAAAGTGTGCTAAGAGACTTAGGAACACAGGTGGACAGTGGTCTCGCCTTTAATAACCACATCGCCCCAACAGTCAGGAAATCCTTCTATGTGGCACACCTCATCACTAAGGGCTTTTCATCCAGAAAAAAGGAGGTCATTGTCCCACTGTACTCATCCCTCATTAGACCCTTCATAGAGTACAATGTCCCATTTGGTATGTACCTCACAAGACATCTTCAACAACTGAAAAGGCCACAGAAACACCACACTATAAAGTAATCACAAGCCTAAAGCAGATGCCCTGTGCTGACCAACTAAAAAAACTCTAGCTGTACTTTTATTGCATATCGTCTATTCAGAGGCGATCTCTGCTCAACATACAAGGCCATGTCAAACCCAAGCTGTTGGACATGCTACACTTACAGAAATCCCAATCCATCAGAGCCACATGCTCCAGGGACCTAAACCTTGTCATCACAATGAACAAAACATGCTGGAGGGATAGGTTCCTGACCTAGAGACTCCCCATACTCTGGAATAGACTGCCCATACATGTCAAGCAGAGCGCCTCCTTGGCCCTCTTCAGAAGGAACCTTGATGATTGGATGGGAGATAGGAAATTTACCCCGGGGATCACGTCAGTCGCCCTGCTAGACAGGGGTCCAGGGAAGTAAATATTGTGGGAAGAAATAGCCAGGGAATTGTTATGGCTAGGCTTGTATAGGCCCTAGGGCTGATAGCCTAGTACCAACCTACGAACTTATATTCACTAGTGGCAACAGGTTCGCTAACCTACAGTGGTCATACATAGTCACTAACTGTGGTCAGACCAAAAGGGTCCAGGCTATATCCCCTCAGTTGTGACTTTGTCTCTATAGCAGAGGAACCGTGTTTGGATACTGGACGACTTTCTTTCCTTAGATTTATCAATAATATTTGATAAGTCTGCTGTCTAGTTTAGTTGCTCAAGGTCTTGGGGCCTTTTTTCTTATCCTTTTTTTCAAAACATACTTGTCAGCTAGAAATCTAAGTGCTGTTCCTTATGTACAGGGCTATTCTGCAAGCACTCAACTTGGGCTCTATTTTTAATAACTTGTATTTAGCAGCACTGTGTCTGTTCCCTTCTTCATTATATGGATGAATCTGCTGTGTTGTACCCTGCCCCCATTCCATTGCCCAAGCTTCATTCCATTGAAGTTTAAATTATCAAAAACTAGCTCAGTCCAATGCCTGTTCAGTTAATCAGAGTACCGTGAAGCTTGTTAATCTATACAGTGGCAGCTTTGTGGCCCATAGGAGCAAATGCCTGACTGCAGAGCAGAAATCCAGGCAGTGGATGACCACCCAAAGAGGGACTGGACTGAGTACCTGTAGTTAATTTACCCATCACACAGGAGGATGCTGACAGAGCCCTACCACTTTCTGAGAGGGAAGGTACTGGAATTCAGCGCCATGATCTGGGACTTGAGCAGGGCATTAGCCCAAGAAAGACTGCACTGCACTCCAGGTAACCACCGAAGGTGTGAAAAAGCTCATACAGTATCTATGGATTAGTATAGCAAGCATTATACCCCACTCTTCTGCCAACAGGAGAAGATATTGGATATTAGAAACTTAACTCCCCTTCAGATGATGGGCATGGTTCCCAGCTGTCACTTTCTTTTGCTGATGTCTTCAAGATAATTATCAGACGAAGTTCTGCATCTGTTCTTTGGAGTAAGAATTAATAGGGCTTTCTTACAGGGGTGCAAGATTACCATGCAGGGATAGAGCCAGCAAAGTTTTCAAATAACTCCTATATCAAAGTGATGTAAATCATCAGAAGTACTAAACATTACTTAAAAGGCCACTCACTCACTTATTGTGCATATGCTGTAGCCATAGTTCTAGAAAACAGTAAAAAAAGGCTCTGCCACCTTATTCCCTGGTATCAGAAATGCCCAAGCCATACTATTACCTCTCTTCTTCAATGAAAATATATTAAACTTTAGGCACATGAAGGCCTTTTGTGAGTTTGTGACTAATTCGAGTAGAAACATAGGCCTTTCTCCCACCTGGTCTATTATATTTAAAGGCTAAGCGGTAGTTAGCCTTCCTGATAATCAAATGTAATATGTTACAGTATCTTCCTGCGCTGCAATGAGATGAGCACTTTTTAATTCCATCCTAACAGCTGGGATGTCAGTTGGAACATAATTTATTCTTAGTATTAAAATTCTGACATCTATACTCAGGACCCAGTGTTGCAGCCAAGGTCTATTAGGTTTTCCCAATGATTCTGTAATTTATGGAAAATAGACATCTGTTCAGTCTGTTTCACATAACTTTGACATTTTACCCTATGGATTGGTCTTATAAAGTACCTTTGAAAATTTGGGGGCTTTATGTGCTTACAATTATAGGAGGAGTCTGAATGACAGTATTAAATATTTTTTCTCGCTAGTGTTTTTTCTACTGGGATAAACACCTTCCCATGTGCAGCACAGTGGTGCAGTGGATAATGTTGTCACCTCAAATCAAAAAGCTCCCTGCTTAGGTTCTCATCTGGGGTGCTTTCTGTGCGTAGTCTGCATGTCCTCCCTGCATTCTCATGGGTTTCTTCTGATGTTCCAGAGACCTGCATTAGGTAGATTGGATACTCAAAACTAGCCATAGGTGTAAGTGTGTATGCGAGTGTTTGGTGAGCAAGAACTATTGCGATAGGGCTGGCCACCCAGCAGTGTAAACCTTTGCTCAAGGTTGATTGTCACTGTTGAAGTGACACCACACCCTAAGTGCAAAAATGGGAAAAAGGGATTGTGGATGGATGAATGGATGGTGTAAGAATCCTCCCATATCTGCTTACAGTGCAACATGTATCCTCTCTTAACATGATTCTTGCTAATAGCAAATGAATGAAACACTGTCATCAAAGTTAAGGTTTCTAGCCGTTACTATTCTGATGTCTCTAATTTTGTCCACACTAGATAAAAAAGTTTGCTCAAGTACATGTGGGTATTGTTGGTTGTTTACAACAAAATGAAGAACTTTCAGTTTTTTTTTTTTTTTTAATTAAATGCCATCTGATTTTGTGTAAACCACAGATTAAAAATCTATAAATTCCCATAATTTCACCTGGTGATTTACGTTGGCGACACAATTCAGTCAGTCTTGGTGACATCTGTAAGCCTACTGACTATTCTTTAAAGGAAATGTGGAGATCAGTTCTTGGTTCTGTACTGTTTGCATGAACATGAGCACTCCCAACATTAACAGACCTGACATCAGAGACAGGGTCACCAGTTTTTTATCCTGGAGGTTCTTCCATGTAACAAGTTGACCACCCATGTTATAATATATTAATTAATGTTTAGAGTATGTAGAGTTGTTATAATAGAACGAGGAAACAAATCAAACACTTTAGCTAAATAGAAATAGATCACATCAACAGAAGGACCAAGATCAACTGAGTCAAATGCGTTCTGATAAAAACTGATCAGATTGGTCAGGCAAGGTTGCCCTTTGGTACAAAAAAAAAAAAAAAAAAAAAATGTTGATAAATATCCATTCCTTCTTTGACTGCTCATGGTAGCAGTGAGTATGTAACCTTTTCAGAGGTTAATGGCTTGGATAATAATAATCAACCGAATAACTCCACTCTTTGGATTATGTATTACTAAGGCTTTCTTGCAGGCCTCAGGGCCGCATCCATTATATAGATTAGAAGATGGTTAATCCGTTTTGAAAGTTAGAACCTGTTAAAGCTAGTTGGCCCAGGGGCAGGATTAGTGTTTATTATTTTAAGAAACGACTAAATATTGTTTTTACATTAATAGACAGAAATCCAGATCACATGTTTGTAACTCAACACTGTTTCATGAAGGACTAACAGACATCTCTGTAAACTTAGCTTTCTCTGTAAACTTAGCTTTAAATATGTTTACTAGTGTATCAGGATTTGTCCAAATGATCTTTTTCCTTACGTTATGTGCCTAACTCTCTTGGGCTCTCATTTCCTTTCACGTGCTTAAAACAAATCTTTATTAGCTGCTGAATGTTCTACAACTTTAAATGCATAGCCACTTCAAGTTTTTGCATTTAGTGGTGACCTTCCTTTCTGATAACATAATTTATTAGCAGGGATTGGGATATTTTGTATACCTTCCATAAAGAAGTCTTCCTTTTTCTTTTATTCTCCAGATGTTCAGCATGTTTCACTGTTGCAGTCATTGCTCTTGGGTTATCCTGCTGGCAGGCTACCCGCAGTCGGCCAGAATTCCAAAGTCTAGGTCCAGCATCAGTTGCTGTCGCCTCATCCCTGACGTCAGTGCGCCAGGGGTATAAAAGATGCAGCCGACGCCAGTTTCTTCAGTCTTTCTTGCCGCGCGGTACCCGAAGCAAAAGCAGTTCGCAAGTGCCGGTCGGCTGACTCCTGAGATAAGATCCGAAGTCTTCATTAAAGCTAAGTACCCCATTGGGGGAAACTTTTTTCTTGCTCCAGACCGATGTCAGAAAAAGTTAACAATTGTATTTCTTGTGGAAAGCAAATACCTCATAAGGATTTTCATTCTTACTGTATTCCTTGCCTAGGCCCTGATCATAATGTTGCTAGCTGTCGGTTTTGTGCTAGATTCATCCAACGCATTATTAAGCATCGGTTTGATTTTGCTTTTCATTACTTTGGCCGAAAATTCAATTATGTAATGCTGTCGGAACAGCCGACGACCGGAGTTTCTAAAAAACGCAAGGAAAAAGAGAAGGGCAGGCATCAGAGATCCAACTTTCAAAGGATTCAAAGATTCCTTTTACTGCCTACACTTTTCCCTGGCTGCTGCGTGCTCCTGAACCCAGAAGAAAGCTCACAACTCAGTCTACCCACTACCTTCCATTAACGGACCTGCTTGGCCTCTAAGGACCCCCTGATCTACTTCAGGCCTTGCCAATTTGGACCATCTTGCTTTCCTGCTGCCCCAGTGATTTCTCCTGTTTGTACAGTAATTGAAAAAGTATGTTTATCTTTTGACCCATATTGTAAGCAAATACCTGTTACTTGTCTTGTAATTTCTTGCCACTGAGTCAGGTAAACCAGCAGCCAGACTCCTCTCCCTGCCCAGTATCACCTAATAGTTTTTTTTTCCCTTGCTACTAACTTTATTCTTTCCCCACCTACTTATCTTTTCTTGGTTACCTTCTGTATCTTTCCTTTTGCCCACTAGGTGGCAGTGCAATCCAGCTTTGTGCCCTCGCTGTCTCCCCCACTTGTGCCTGTTTCAGCTCTATATAATTATTCTTTTCTTCTATTTCTCATCTCTTGCCCTGCTGCTACTCCGTCTCCTTCTCTTTGCCGCTTACTGATTATCTCTTCTGAATCCTCCACCACTTGGTCTGACCCGCTCCGTTCGCCCTGCGGGCTCACTCCGCTCCCCTACCCTACCCCCAATTCCCACCCACCCCCAGTGCTGTTAAACTTAAACATCTCTAACCACACCCACTTAACTACTTATCCTATCCCCTTAGACTACTACTTATTAACCCCACCCCTTCTCCAATTCTCTCCATAACTAACCCCACCCTTCGATAATATTACATTTCATCCCTCTACTTCTCTGTTACCCCTCCCATAAGTCACCTCTCATCTATTTTACCATACAGTTCTCTTATCTTTACTTTATTTAACTCTCTACATAACCTCTTAACCCACGATCACAAATGACCATCTTACTTAACTATACCCTTAAAAACTTTCTTCTTATTACTTCTTCAATAATATTCCTAACTTCACCCTATGCCCTAACCTTCTACGAACACTTCTCTTTAATAATGAACCTTCTCATCAATAAACATTACCAATCACACAGCTCAACTTCTTCTCCCATAGCAATATAACCTCTACTTCAGTTTACCTACTCCCAAGGTTCCATAGATCTTCCCATGTTACTTATTTCTCCAGCAAGATAAGCCCACCCAAGTACCTTAAAAGTATAAAGATTTTACTAAAATATCCCACTCAACTTCTAATGGATGGCGATATTCATCCTATTTCAGGCCCAAACCCTCCAATCTACAATAACCCACAAAACAAAACAACTAATAGTGTCTCTACCTCTATAAAACTAGGTAACTCTCTTAGAATAGCTCAACTCAACATCCGTAGCATTAACAACAAACTTACTCAACTGCATGCTCTCTTACAAGTGCATGCATTTGATATCATTTGCCTTACAGAAACTTGGTTGAAACCCTCTACTCATGACCTAGAAATAACCCCACCTGGATATAACATCCTAAGATGTGACCGTACCACCAAGAAAGGTGGAGGTGTAGCTATCTTGTATAAATCTGAACTTCTAGATTCATGCTTTAATGTGTTTCTACCCTCAAATACCAATGCAGAAACCCTTACCATTAAACTCCAACTTAATAAATCCAAATCTGTTTATATAATCTGTACCTACATTCCTCCAGGAAATAATATTAACACTCTTGAAAATATTCTTAGTAGCCTTTCCACCCTACTACCTCAAGGAACTATTGTACTATGTGATTTTAACATTGACTGGACTACGTGCAACTCTCCTAATCCTAACACCCACATTGATCTTTATGGTTTCACTCAAATAATCAACACCCCCACAAGAATCCACAAACCTAGTAATAAAGAAACTACTGTTGACTGGATACTTATAGTCATCCTGAAACCTATACTTCAGGAACACTTCCAGATGACCTTAGTGACCATGTTCTTACCTATATAACAAAGCAAAAGGCTCATACTCCTATTAATAACACTTTTATAACCTATCGTTCCAAAAAACACTTTAAAGCGAAGAGCTTTCAGAACGAACTAAAGGCCTGTAACTGGTCACCTCTGAAACAACTCAAACTGGAGGAAGCAGTTTCTTACTTTAATACTAAGTTCCTACAAATCTTAGATCTCCATGCCCCCCTTCGCTCTTCCCGAGTTAGGACTAAAACAGCTCCATGACTCACAAAACAAACAAAGGAAAAAATGCTCCTACGGAATAAAATATGGGCCAGATGGAGAGCCTCTAAGAGCTCTGCTGACCACCTATACTTTAAACAGCTAAGAAATGCAACCAAAAATGACATCATCTTAGACAAGAAAAACTATTATCTCCACCTTCAACAATCACACCCAAAAAACCGTAAAAAGTTTTGGTCAGGCATTAATAAACTTCTCCAACCAGGACATACCAAAACTCCAGCCCCATCTTTAGTTCCCCATAATAACCCTTTGCAAATAGCAGATGCCTTTATTAATTACTTCACAGAAACTATCCAAACTCTTGCAAACACAATATCTCCCATTTCCGCCAGCACTTTACAAAACACAAACAGTTTTCTATATACAACCTGTGCCAACATCCTTTATTTGCAAACTCCTTCAAAAACTCAAACCTTGCACCCCTTCTGCCGACCACCTGCCAGCAGAATACCTTCAAATAGCTTCCAAAGTCAAAGCTTATCCCATATCCATCCTTATAAACCGAACAGTCAAAGAAGGTAACATCCCATCCATATGTAAAGTCTCCTATATAATCCCCTTACATAAAGGAGGCAAATCCACTGATATATCCAACTTCTGACCAATTGCATTACTCTTTCCATTAGCCAAAATAATGGAAAAATGTATTCACCATCAACTACTTCAACATCTGCTCCACAATAACTTACTGGCCAACTGTCAGCATGGCTTTAAGGCCCTTTCATAGTACAACTACCGCCCTTCTATCTATTACTGACTGTATAAACAAGAATCGAAATAATAACTCTCTATCTTCTGCACTATTCATTGACCTATCAAAAGCCTTTGATATGGTTAACCACGACTTACTAATCAATGTCCTAAAAGCCCAATCTATTGACCCACAAGCAATATTTTGGTTTACATCCTATCTAAAAAATAGACAACAAGCAGTGCTCTGGGACTATAATCTTTCCACACCCCTCCCAGTAAACATTGGAGTCCCTCAAGGCTCTATCCTAGGCCCTCTTCTCTTTTCCATTTTTATTAATGATGTAAATACTGTTGTTCCTCAAGCCACATGCATACAATACGCTGATGATTTTACTTTAATCTGTACTGCTAAGTCATCAATCTCTCTTCAGACCCAGTTTTTAACCCTGTTGAAAATTGGTTCACCCATCACTACCTCCTCCTTAACCCTAAAAAAACAAAATTGTTACGTTTTGCCCTCACCCAAAAGTCACCAGAGTTCCACTTCACAATTATCTCTAACAATGGAACTACTATTTCCCCTGACACTACCACACGTCTACTGGGCATAACCATATATAATAACCTCAGCTTTGATGAACATATCAACAATACTATACAGACTGTCAATAAAAAACTAGGCTCCCTGTATAGAATCAAACCCTTCCTCACATCACTAGCTAAAACCTCTATTGCCCAGACTCACCTATCTTCTACCCTATTCTATGCTTCTGCCATATACATCAATCTATCAAAACACAATCTAAGCAAGCTTGAAACTAGCTATAATAACATAGCTAGATTTGTCACTGCCACCCCTTTCAGAACCCACCACTGTCACAACCTTAAACAACTTGGATAGTTAGAACTACAAAACCATCTACTGTATAAGCAACTGCTTATCTCACATAATATTCTTCATCACCCAAATAATACCCCAATCCTCTCTAACCTGATCTCTCCATATAGAAATCTTGCAACACTTCGCTCAGCAAATAAGCTATTAATCTCCAATATTAAATCTAACAATAAAGCTGGCGACTCACTTTTTACTAACATTGTGAGTAAAATCTGGAACAATCTTCCTAGTACACTCATGTCTCTCTCATCCACACCACTCTTCAAGAAACATCTCAAAGAACACCTGAAACCTCATTGGCTTTGTCCCTGTTCTAAACCTGACTAAATCCTACTTTTTCCCCCTTAATGCTCTTCTTTCTATACCCCTTCCTTCTGGCCTTTGTCCCCTCTACAGCTTTAATCAGTAGAATCCAACTTTATTCTAGCCCTTGGGTTTTTTTTTCCTTCTTCTACTTTTCTATCTTTCTCTTACTCAGACCTACAAATCATTACTTTAGAATTCTGAGTGTTCTTGTACTCAATTTGTACTTTTATATCTTTCTCTTTCTCAGACCTACAAATCATTACTTTAGAATTCTGAGTGTTCTTGTACTCAATTTGTATTTCTAACCTTTGCATAGACTGTGAGATATTATTCTTAGACACATTTTTTACTTTTTTATTCTATTTTAAACCTTGCACAGACTGTGAGCTATTATTCACAGAAACAATTTTTGAGACTCTTAAAATAATTTCTAATTTCTTTGTATTTGAATTTAGTCATTTTAATTATTGTAATCTTTTTTGTAATTTACTAATGCTTGGAGCTTATCTCCCTGGGCCTCTACTGAAAATGGACATGTATCCAGCTAGACTAGCCCAGCCAACAAATGTAAAATAAAATAAATAAATAAAACCGGCGACGAGGCTTCCGCTAAGCCTGTCGGCAGTTCGCCGGTTCTCAGTGAGTCGCTTTCGCAGCCCCTGACGCCCGCTACCTCAGAGCCACAGGCCGCTGACGATTCCCACGTGGAGCCAGCTAGGCCTCTGGATACTCAAGGTATTGGACACTCGAAATCATTCCCTCAGATGGGTCTGGAGCCACTGAGCAGGCATCTGCTTCTGAGGATGTTTTCAGACCTACACAGCTTTGTTTGTTTGTTTTTTTTTTTTTTTTTTTTTTTTTTGATTGGCCCGTATACCTGGCATACAGGCCAATCAAAAATCGCTAAACACGGAGCTTCTTCTGTTCCGCACTAAACAGAAGTAGCTTTGTGTTTAGAACTCTGTTCCGCATTAAAGAGCTTTTTTTTTCTCTTCAGTTTTTTTTTGTCATCCCTACCTGGCCGATAAGAAATCTGGCAACCCTGTGTACAGCCTACTTCAGCTTCTAAAGCAAAGACTAAAGCAGCTTTAAAGACAAAGAAACAAGTACAGCATTTTCCAGGACAAACTTCCATGCCTAAGAAACAGATGCTCAAAATGGCCGAGGACCTTATTACCTTGATCAGGGGTTCCCATCCCCCTCCTGATAAGAGGCCTAGGCAAGAGACAGACTATGACTCTTCAGATCAGGTTTCCATTTCCTCTGACTCCTCTTCTGTACAGGAATACTCTCTTCCTCCCTATGAGGATTATGATGCTGAAGAATCCATTCTTTCAGCCTCTCCTCCTGAGGATTATTCTTTTGGGGAAACCCTGCATACCATGAGGGAGCACTTCCACTGTGAGAGCCAAGATTACTCAGAATCAAAGAAAAGGCTTGGAGATTTTCTTTTACTTCCTCAGCACAGACCTCTTGCTATTCCCCCTGTGCTAGACATTGTAGAAGATGTATTTTCAGAGTCCGGCCCATCTCCAGACTCCTTACCTCCAGCTCCTGTTAAACCAGACAGATACTACGGGGTTCCAGATTCACATAAATTTCTTTATAAAAACCCTGCTGCAGACCCAGAAACTATTTCTCTGGGTCCCAAAGGGGTTAAGGCCGCTACTGCAAAAAGCCCTATCCCTTCTGACAGGGATTCAAGGGCACTAGACAGATGGGGGGAAAAAGGTTTACACTTCTGCTACTTTGGCTGTGAGGGCTTTAAATTGTCAATTTCGTATGATTAAATATCAGCAATACTTAATGTCACTGTTAAAACAGAAATTGTTGGCCAATTCTGATTGTGCAGAAAATAAGGAAATGCAGGATTTATTGCATGCAACTGAACAAGTGGGAAAGCATACTTTGCAATGTGGCTTTTGATTCTCTGGAGGCCTCCTGCAGTTACAGGTTCTGTCATTAGGAGGCATGCTTGGTTAAAGGAACAAAATCTGCCTTATCATGTTAAAGCAAAATTATTAGATGCTCCATTACAGCATGATAAAACTTTATTTGGTGTTAAAGCAGAGGAGGTTTTGTAGAAAACGGAGGACAAAGCGAAATCTATGCAAACAGTAAAGGAATTTTTACAGGTTCAGCCACCAAGATTTAGCAGGAACTGGCCTGCAAAGAATTGGTCCTTTCTAGTGTCGGACAGGTCACAAAGAGGCAGATGCAAACGTCCCAGAGGCAGATCTCAGCCCCAGGGCTCATACAGGCCTAAACAGTGGGGCGCTTCTACCTCCAAAAGTGGAGAAGACAAAGCACAGCCATACAGGAAACAGTCCCAATGACTTGCCTCTGCCAGCACCAAGCACTTATCTTCTTGCAGCCCCCTTAGGGGGAAAACTAGCACTTTTCTTTCAAAATTGGCAAATGATCACTCAGGACAAATGGGTATTGAATATAGTGTCCCAGGGCTACAGGTTCCACTTTCACACCCTGCCAAAGGCAAGAGGTATGCCAAACCTGCCACACAATCAATGGGCAGAGGCACAAAAACAAGTTTCGTCCCTTATGAACATGAGGGCCATTCAGCAAGTACCACAACAAGAGCAGTGACAAGGATTTTACTCGAGACTTTTCTTGGTACCCAGAAAGGACAAAGTCTGGAGACCAATACTGGACCTGTCTTTTCTAAACACATTTCTGGATGTTCCAAGATTCAAAATGTTAACTTTGCAGCAGCTTCTGCCCATGCTGGGTAAGAAGGCTTGGCTTGTAACTTTGGACCTAAGAGGCATACCTGCATATCCCAATCAGACAATCTTGCAGAAGATACCTCAGATTCATAGCTGGCTCAATGCACTACCAATTCTCTGCTCTGCCCTTTGGCTTATCTACTGGCCCAGGGTCTTCAAAAATGCTTGGCACCAGTAATTGCATTTTGCAGACAAAGAGGAATTCAAATATATCCTTACTTGGACGACTGCCTTATACAAGCAGAGAACAAGGACACTTTACTAAAGCATCTGGCATTCGTAAAAAGATTATTAATTTGCCTAGGGTACACAGTAAACGAAAAGAAATCAAAACTAGTATCCTCTCAAGAGATAATATTCCTGGGTGCAAGCCTAAATACAATTTCCCAGATGGCTTATGTCACGCCAGACAAACAAAGGCAACTAACTTCTTACTTCAAAATGTTGGCAACAAAGACCCAGTTATCTGCAAGAAAAATTCTGCAGGCTTTGGGCTTCATGGCATCCTGAATTCTGCTAATTCCATATGCCAGACTGCATATGAGGAAACTTCAATGGTACCTAAAAAGTGTCTGGACTCAACATTGTCAAAGCCTGGAAGCATTAATTACCCTCATTCCTTGCCTGCAGAAAGGAGTTTCGATGGTGGGCACATGCCTGTCACCTCAACAAGGGACAGCCATTCACTCTGCCCACAGCCAGACAGTCAATAACAACGGATGCATCAGATTATGCCTGGGGAGCACACATGGCAGGAAAATGTATTCAGGGCACATGGTCCACAAGCCAAATGCGTCTACATATCAATCAAAAAGAGATGCTAGCTGTTCAGAATGCCGTGACAGCTTTCAAGGATCTACTCCATCCAGGACAACTACTGATGAGGACGGACAATACTGCATTCATTTGGTACATAAACAAGCAGGGAGGCACACATTCCTACCCCCTATGCAGACAAGCCATGACTTTCTGGGACACAGCATCGACTTATCAAGTACACCTGCAAGCACAATTCCTGCCAGGAAAGAACAATACTCTGGCAGACAAAGTAAGCAGAAACCTCACGGATCCCCACGAGTGGAAAATGGATCCACAAGTCTTCAGCATGATAACAAAGGAATGGGGATGCCCAGACATAGATCTGTTTGCCTCCCCTCACAACTGCCAACTACAGAAATTCTGCACAAGGACATATCACAAGCAAGCATGGAAAGTGGATGCTCTGTCATTCAGCTGGAAAACTCTAACAGTATGTGCCTTTCCTCCTCTGCCTCTCCTCTCCAAGGTACTCCTAAAGGTCAGACAAGAGAAGCCAAGAATGATTCTGATTGCCCCAGACTGGCCACGCCAGCACTGGTACCCAATCCTAAAAAGCTTGTCTCAAGGCCCAGCCTGGACATTGCCTCTAATTCCTCACTTACTGACCCAGCGAAACAATCCGATTCTGCACAGCCAACTTAGGACCCTAAATCTGGCAGCATGGCGGATAATGTAACCATTCAAAACACTCCTCTCTCTAAAGCAGTGATGGATGTTATTTTGGAGGCCAGGAGGCCCAGTACCAGAAAGTCTTATGCAGAAAAATGGAAAAGATTCTGTGCTTGGAACCAGGCACAAGGAATTGACACATTTGTTCCAAATATTCCTCAGATTTTACAATACCTAACTGAGATGCTGGACAAGGGCCTATCCTTTTCATCAATTAAAATTCATGCCTCTGCCATTTCAGCTCATTACAATATGGAACCTCCTATTTTTTCCCATCCATTACTAAGGCAGTACCTCAGAGGGGCCAAAAACATAAGACCTCCAAGGAGAGCCCCAATACCTGCATGGGACCTCAATTATGTCTTGGAAAAACTCACACTGCCGCCTTTTGAGCCAGCCAATACAGCTGATATAAAGTTTTTATCTTGGAAAACAGCTCTGCTCCTAGCAATAACCTCTGCAAGACTAGTTTCAGAGTTACAGACACTCATGGCTGTGGAACCTTTCACCATTTTCCATCCAGACAGGGTTTCTCTAAGGACGAACCCAACATTTATGACTAAGGTAGTGTCCAGTGTGGCCCTTAACCAAACCATTCATTTGCCTACCTTTTATCCAAACCCATAGAACAAGGGTGAGAGACTTCTGCATTCCTTGGACATACACAGACAACTACGCTTCTACTTGGACAGAACTAAAGCTTTCAGAAAAACTGAGCAACTTTTAGTGGCATATGCTGCAGGATCTCAAGGAAAGCCTATCTCAAAACAGACTATTTCAAAATGGATAGGCCACTGCATTCGTTTCTGCTACTCACAACATGACAAATCAGTGCCCAAGGGCATTAGGCCTCATTCTACCAGGGCAGCAGCCACTTCAGCAGCCTTTCTCAGAGGAGTACCAACTAAAGACATTTTAGAGGCTGCAATTTGGAGTTCAGTGCACACTTTTACAAAGCACTACCATTTACCTCTCTACTCTAAATCCAGAGCAGGCTTCACCACTGCAGTTCTGCAAGTCCTTATAGCCTCTCCTAATCCTATTTAGGTCCAGCCACCCAACCTCAGCTTTGGGATTCAACCCAAGAGTAATGACTGCAACAGTGAAACACGATGAACATAGTACAGTTGTGTACTTACCATAAATGTAGATGTTCGAGTGTATTCACTGTTGCAGTCCAGGTTACCCACCCACCATCCCCCTTTTCTTTGCTGGGACTTAACCTATACTTCTGTATTTTATACAACCTATGTGGTGTATTTGCCTATAGATGAAGGAAATGTTTATTTTACTGCATGCATTATTATTGGCATAATTTTTTAGCCTACCTTTCTGGGGGCACCTGACATCTGGGGTAAGAAAAACTGAAGAAAATTGCATCGGCTGCATCTTTTATACCCCTGGCGCACTGACTGGGAGAAGGCGACAGCAACCGATACCTGACCTAGACTTTGCAATTCTGGCCGACTGCGGGTAGCCTGCCAGCAGGATAACCCAAGAGTAATGACTGCAACAGTGAATACACTCAAACATCTACATTTATGGTAGGTACACAACTGTACTTTCCTTGTCCTCCATGGTTTAGTACATTTCCCAAATGAGTAAGTAGTGCTACATGGAACATACTTGTCAATTAAATAGTAAAACAAAGTAAAAAATATCCAGCTTTCACAGGTATATTTGTTTCATAAACAGGCCCACTTCCAAACCTGCAGCTCATTTGTGATAGCTGGATAGTCAGCTTGATAAAATCTTTTATTAGTTATGGATGGCCTGGTCTTGGGAACAGGTTCATTTGATTTGCAGGATGCTATTCAGATTACTGTGTAATTTAGGTTCAGTACTGTAATGCTTTACTGTGATGATATAATTGATCCACACTACATCCAAATTATTATTCTTTCTTGTTTTAGTACCAGTATTAGAGAGACCTTCTTTAGTGCTGATTCTAATAAAAGTCAGTGACATCGATTTTGCATTCTGCTCAACTCCCACTTAACATCAAGAGTACTAAAATCCCAACTCTTACAAAAAAAAAGTGCTGAAGCATTTCTTTAAAGTAGTGATAAATGCCACAAGCTCTCCTTTAGTTTGGTGGTCTGTAAAACAAAACTGCCTTGAATTTCTCCTTCCCAGTATTAATCTCCAAAGTTAGACTTTATTTTCTGTTTAACTCAAGCAGGGATTATTGTAATTTATAGGCCACATTTACTGGGACCTTATCTCTAATTCTATTACTTCTGAAATTGAGATGCCCCTTAAAACTTGTAATTCCTAAAGGCTGATTCAATTGACTAAACCGTGTTTCAGTAATGAGAACAATTTCTTAATTTGCCCGTTATTTTTGCTTGAAGATCTATGAATGTGTTATAGAAACTCTTTACATTAGATCAAAAAAAAGGTTGGCTGTATTATGTATCAGCCTGTTAGCAGACTTCACTTTCCCAATTAAAAAAAAGGACCATTTTTGTCAGTGTGGAGCCAAATGTCCTATTACTATAGTAACTCCGATGAAAATTATTGAATCCAAAACATCTTGTTTTTAGAGAGAGTTCTGACAGGGCATTCACCTTTACTGAATTTTTTAAACATTCAACTCTGACTGCTGTATTGATTCTAAAGTGCTGTTTTCTTTTCCCATGTTCTACCTTTAGCCAGCTGGTGTTTCCATAGAATAAAACAGCAAAACTCTGTACTATCTTAACACTCAGACTGCATCACTTTGTTGCCTGTCTTTCATTAAGGTTGTTAGAACTGCAAGACTTCATCTTTGTCAAGGCAACATGGGAAAGATTGTGTGGGAATTAACTGTAGAAGGTTATAGCCAGCTATAAGGTGCTTAGGAACATAGGAGGATACCCTCCCAGGGGCTTTTGTTAGAGTTCTAGGTAGGGAGAATGCAGTTACATTTCCATTTGAAGGAGAGGTAGCAGTAAAGCTGATTTTTGAAGTTGTTTGTGTTTGACATTGTCCTTAGTGTGGAAGGGAGTATGTTCCATTTCTTACTTAGGGAGAAGGAGAGAAGTCGTCCAGCAGGACGGTTAGGTTTGTGGACAGTAATTAAGTTTTGGTGTTCAGATCCGAGAGTTCTATTTGGGGTGTATGGGGGAAAGATGTTAAGAGCGGGACATTTGGTTGGATTAAATATTAGCCTATGTGCTGTACTGAGCTGGAGGAAGTCAAGGTAATTTCTGAGTTCTAACCAGTTGAGGGATTGGAGGGTAACAAAGTGATGAGTGGAATGTTTGGATTTGGTGGCAAATTTAGAAATTTTGTTATAACAGCTTTCAAGTTTGGAAGCGATGGAAGAAAATAGGTTAGTTAGTAGTGGGGTTCCTTACAGAAGGGGGGGGGGGTAAGAGGAGGCCAGAGTATGCCTGGTAGAAGTAGAGAGTAAGTGGTTGTTCCTGTATGGCATACATAGTTTTTGGTGTTTTTTTTTAATATTTTGCTGAATATGGATGTCAAACTTAGTGTTCGTCTATAGTAACACTGAGTAGTTTGACAAAGGGAACAGCTTTGATCAGAGAGTTGCTTTGGCTAAGGACATGGAAGGAATGTTTATCAAAAAAGAAAGATTTTTGAGGTTGTGAATAGTATTTTAGATTTGTTAACATTGAGAGAAAGGTGATTTTGGTGCATCCAGATCTCAGAAGTTGAGAAGGCAGTTTGAGTTTTAGATAGGAGTTTAGGGAGGTTAGAGGCAAAGCAGACAAGTGTAGAGTCATCTACATATTGGATGACTTTGGGATTAGGAATAGCAGAGTGAAAGTTATTGATAAAGATATTAAACAGCACTGGTCCGAGGATGGACCCTTGTGGTACTCGGGTAGGGGTGGGTTAGAAAGGTGAGGTGCCTTTTTCCCATTTCACAGCTTGAGATCTATCTGACAGATAGCTCGAGAACCATGAAGTAATGTTTTGGGAGAGCTTTAGGTTTGAGAGGTGACTTAGGTGCTTATGGGAAACAGTATCAAATGCTTTAGAAAGATCTAGGAGCACTGTGGATACTAAGTTCCCAGAATCTTGGGCTTGAGTAACAGTTTCTAAAAATGAGAGTAGAGCTGTTATGGTGCTATGTCCTGGTTGGAAGCCATGTTGGGTAGGGGTAAGAATTTGGTTTTTAGTCAGTAAAAGCATGCGTTGGAGGTGGATGCATTTTTCAAGGATTTTGAAGATTGGAGAGAGAAGAGCTACAGGAAGCTTGAAATGTTAGTGTTTTTGCCTCCCTTGTGGAGAGGAAGAATAAAGGTGGAATGCCAGAGTTTAGGGACATAGGACTCCTTTATGGATCTATTAATTAGGATACTAATTGGGAGAGCTACACCATCGGCAGCAGACTTGAGAAAGGTAGAGGGGATGTCAGGTGATTGGATCAAGGTTTGTTTGGATAGAAGTCTTTTTATGTAGCTAGTGGAGACAGGTTTAAGCTCAAACATGGGAAATTATTTGGGGACTTGGATGAGGTGAAATGTAGGAGAGCTGGGTCATTGTTGTGAAAACTTTTTGTTAGGTTGGATAGTGACTCTATAAAGAAAGAGTTGAATAGGGAGGCTAATTCGAGGTCAGATTTACTTGGGTCTGGACAGGGATTATTTTTGGAGCCTGGGTTGAGGAGTGAGTTTATGGAGTTCCAAAAAAGCCTACGGTTTTGGGGATGGTTGGACTGGAGCTTAGTGTAGTAAGATTTTTTGTCTTTGAAGATTTGTTTTTTTTTGCAAAGTTACGGAGATGTGTATATTGGAGAAGGGTTTTGGGAGGTTTATTCTTTTGGTAAAGCTTCCAGGATTTGTCTCTTTGATGCATAATTTTCTTTGTTTCTTTGGTTAGCCAAGGGGCAGTTATAGTTTTTATTCTTTTTTTTCTTGGTGGTGCTAGGGAATTTAGTACATCTAGGAAAGTAGAATTAAAGGAGTCTATATTAAAATCTCAGTGTGAGACAATATCGAATACGATATTGTCGACACGAGAATAATGAAAGCGCACTACATCGAACGTTTAAACGGAAAATCTCTGTAGGGAAAATTTCCATTTACTTCACTGTAGCGCATTCTCGGAGTTGGTATATTTAAGTACGGGGTGTGGTGGGTACAGGGGGGCTTGCCCCCCTGCCTACATACTATTTATTTATTTTTTTTAATTTAGTATTATTTTTTTTTTGGTTTCAATGGTTTAAGACTTCGATCACTAAAGTTCGATCTTTAGTGATTCGAAGTTTTAAACCTTCGAGATTATAATATAGACCCGAATTAAAGTGGTCTCTGGCTTTATCGAGTGGAAGAGTTTTTAGAATGTTCCAATTCATTTGTTTGAGATAGAGAAGGTTTTGTGGTCAAATTTACTAAGGTTGCAGGTTGGAATATATTGATGTTGGTGTGGATGGGAGGTGGTTGCATGGTAAATGAAAGCTGGGAGGTGGTCACTGATAGAGTCCGGGATGGTGCCAGAGTTGGTAATTTTATTTGGATGGGTGACTAAGATCCGGTTAAGAGTGGATCCTGGGTTTTTTTTTTATTGGGTCTGATGATAGAGTGGATTACTTGAATAAAGTTTTAATGGACACGGGGGGTATGGCACTGTTAACTTTATTCCAGTCAATGTTTACATTGCCTAGTATGCACGTTTCAAGGTTAATTTCAGCTGAGGCCCATTGGAGTATGTCTTCAGGGGTTGAGGTGTTACTTCTGAGTGGGATATAAAGGGCGATGATACAGAGGCTTTTGTGATTATTCATTTTTAATAAACCGACTGTTAGTTCTGCATTAGCAAATTTAGGAATTAGGTTTGGTAGGGCAATTAAGGTAAGTCGATTGGAGTAGATTAATGCAACGCCTCCGCCTTTTTTATTTGGGAGGTCACATCTAAGAGTTTGAAATCCAGAGGGTAGGATTTCAGAGTCACAGATGTGGGGTTTAAGCCAAGTTTCAGAGATGGCTACAGTGTCAGGTTGGTTATGACTTAGCCATGCTTGAAACTGATGTGCTTTGTTGTTGAGACTCTGGGCATTGAGTGTGAAAAATGTAAGGGTATTGTAGGGGGATGAAAGGTTAGAGGAAGGGGGAGGGTAATTATTTGTGGGTGGGTTAGGTCCGGGGTTGGGGTGAATATTTTTTTAGTGTGTTTTGGTTTGAATTTAGAGTATTCTGGATGGTTTAGTATTTGTTTAAGAATAAACGTCTTAGCAGTAGTGGAAATAATTTTAGGATTAAAAAGGTGCATAGGGTTGAGCTGAAACAGTGAGAAGGAGATGGAAAAGAAATTATTATTTGTGTGAGGGAGGAGATGGTTTTGTGTGGGAGTATGGTAAGGAGTAGAGAGTGGAAGCTGATTGGTGGTATAGGAGCTGGCATGGTATAAAGTTGTTAGGAGTAGTAGGAGGGAGATGGGGGTTTGGAATGTTAGGAACAGTAAGGAAAGCATGGTTGGAAAAATGTAGTTTAATATGGGAGGATTTGTAATTGGAGATAAGAGCTGTGGGGTGAGGGGGGTAGTGAGAGAGTGAGTGAGAGAGTGATGTATTTAATTAGTGATGTATTTAATTACTGTGGGTGAAAGGAGGAAGGATAAAGAGGGGAAAGCTTTGGATGGTTGTCTTGAGTGGGTGGGGAGTGGTTGAAATAAAAGTAGGAGTAGTGTGGATGGGTGGGAACTGGGGGCAGGGTAGGGGAGCAGAGTGAACCTGCAGGGTGAAAGGAGTGGGTGGAGCCAAGGAGAAGGAAGAAAGCCAGCAAAAAGTTACCAGGAGGCACTGGCATAGGACACTGTGAGTATGAAATTAGAAAGATGCAGAGGGTTGACCGAGGATAGGAACTGAAAACAGGACAGTAGCAGTTTAGTAGAAGATAGTAAGTACTAATATGGCTAAAACAGGGCAGTGGTAAATTAATAGAATAGTTGCAGTACTTTTGGCTTGTTTTAAAAGATAGGTAGTGGTTGAACAATGCCACCTGGTGGCCTAACTGAGTAAGTACAATGGTAAGTTATGAGCACTCAGAGGAGGGAGAAAGAGCCTAGGAGAGTAAAGGGAGAGAAAATCCATGGTAGACTGCTAGCGAATGCACGCAGGGTTAATGTACAACAGTGGTGGGTATAGGATATATTTTTATTTTACAATAGGGTACATACACGTTTAAAGTTAGTTCTTGGGGAGGTATTGTGGTTACAGAAGCACTGCAGGATCCCCTTAGGATGAACTTTACAAAAATAGCAATAAGAATCGCAAACAAAAACAATACCAGGTAGTACTTACATGCGAGCACACTGCTGGTGATTCCTATGAAGCAAGGCAGAAAAGCTAAGTCAAAAGATGGTGCCTTTCTTCATCAAGTTTTTTGATACCTCTGTAATTAAGCAGGAGTGGGAGGAGTTGTGCAGGTTCAAGGTGGGGCGGGGGAGTTGACACAAAGTAATATAAGGCTGTGAGTCAGAAAAACTGGACTAGGCCATCTGCTAAAAAGAAAACAGGAAAACCAAGTCAATTCCAGGTCAGTGTAATGCCGTTTTCCTAATAACTACAAATCTTAATGCTACTAATCTAGTACAGTGTGGTGAAAAGGACCACCACTTCTACAGGGAAAAACAATTGAAGTATGGGCTGCAGGTACATAGGTAAACTTTTTCCAAGAGATGATAGTTTTAAGTAATTGTTTCATCCTTTTTCTTAGTTTGTTTTACTCTTCAGTTTTTTTCTTTATTCATTCAACATATTTTAAAGAAACCATTTCTTTTCTACAAAAAAAAGATAAACAAATACTGGAAAAGTGCCCCTGCTGGAGTGATGCCATAGGCAGCCGCCTAGTTGGCCTATAGCTAAGGCCAGCTGTGACTGTATCGATGTCTGTTAATTAGCACAGTCAGCCCACCATTTTTTTCTCCTGTTTTACAGTATAGACCATGAAACTGATACCTTTCTACAATAAGGCAGTACTCCTCAAACATCTAGTTTTAAAACCTATTTCTCATAACAGCGGAGTTGTAAATCTTTTGCCATAGAACTCTGATTGCAGCACGTACAGGGCTCTTGCTTTCCACTATACCACAGTATCTAGCTTCCTATGCGCTTGTCTCCCCCCACAAAAGACATCAGTAACATTGGATGTCTCAGCCAGGCTATGATTTTGTATTGTCAATATTTTTTTTTATCTTTTTGTTCAGTTTTCTGTCTCTGGGTAGGAGTCTTTTTTCCATCATCATATAAAAAGTTTAGAAGTTTTTTTTCTGGTGTATTGGACTGTTGGTGGAGGAAATTTGTTTACCTTTTAGAAAGTCAGATTTACATGTCCAATTGTGGCCTCCTCATTAGATGCGTGTGTCTGTCACAAACAAATTTATTTACATTACAGTTCATATTCTTACCTCTTGAGCTGAAGAATGACACTGTTATATATCAGACCTGCATGGAGTTCAGGGTTTATAGCTAGGAGTTAGTAAATAAATGTCCTAGATAATTAAACACTTAATTTGTATGACTTACAAAAGCCAACCCACAAAGACCTGTAGTTCAAATTTTAGGTCTCTGAAAATGTTATCCATAGACCAAACCTCCTCTTTAGAGAGAATAAAAAAGGACAACAGTGAAAAATTATATGTAAGCCTTATAAAGTACTCTGAGGGTAAGCTTTAGTTATTCTAGTAAGGTAGTAAATCATGTGCTGAAACTAATGGAGCACAAGGATGACTCCAAGACTAAACTTCCAAGTTTACTGACCACCACAGTGCTCCAGTACTGGTTAGTGCTCCACCAAGCTCCTCAGCCGCAGTAGTTTTACTTGTTCATATATTGTCTTCTTTCCCTTCACTGGGCAGAACTCCTGTGCCACCTGTTGTACATTATGATCAGCCAGCAGCTAATGTCTAGAGGTTAGAGGGAAAAACCCAAGTCAGGGTACCTTGTGCACCCTTACCCATTTTGGGGCAATTGAGTGTTTGCTTCTTTGATTCTCCATTATGCAACAATGGCTACCTTGGCACTGGGTCAGATTGGTCCCTTTGCTGCCAAGATTCTTTATACTGGGGTAATCTAATGCCAGTGTGCCTGACTTCAGGTTACCTATCATAGATCCTGGCTACACTGGGGTACACAGTATACATCCTTCTGGTGCAAGAATACCTGCTGTTAGATCACCTGATGCTCTTACCAGCCATTGCTGCAGCTTATGTCTATTTACCAGATTTTTGTGTTATTCCAGTCAAGCATTTCTGATTAACTTCTCAGTCTGAAATCTACTACAGTGTACTGTCCCCAATGAAAACTGAATAGGCATCTACTCTCTCCTTTTTTTTTTCCTTTAGGCAGAGGCTTGCCTCGGATGCCTGTTCTTCCGGTTTGTTCACATAGCCATTATGGCCACCACTTATAGACTCTCCATTGAGGTTTAGCCTCACCTTTGCAGCTCCTCATCAGGCAGGATGCTCCAGGAGCCCCCAGTCTTCTGCTTTGGGATCACCAGGAGACGCTCTTCCCCCATCAGACACGGAAAGGCCACTCTCTAAACCAAACTTATAACATGCCCCAAAACTAGAAATCATTTCAGAAGACATGGAGGAAGGAGGAAGAATAAGAGGATGCTCTAGAGGATTGTGACACTTCACAAATTTTAAAAGTCATGCTGAAAAAGGGAGACTGGTTTTCAGAGGCCATTTCCTTGACATGGAGGAGATTATACGAGGCCTGTCCTTATGTTAATGCCTCCTGTGCAGGACATTTTGCAAGATGCCACTTCACATATCTAGAATCATCTTTACATGATAGTTTCCATGACCAGGAAGATGCACAGGATCCAGCACCACCTAAGGAGTATAGTTTGTGGGCATATACTTCTATGTAAGGTGGTGCCCTTCTCCCACTTTGCCTTCAAGGGTTCCCCACTGTTTGGTCCAGATGTCGATGCAATATTGAATGCACTGAAAGAAAGGCATCAGTCCTTTACTCCTGTTTGGTGCTGAAGTTTCATGTCCACATCACATCTCATTCGGATGCAGCAAAATTGCAGAGGTCTTTGTTCAGCTGAAGACCAGATGTCAGCAACCCTAAATCATACTTTTAACCCCCAGGCTGGCTAAGCAAGGGATATTAGGCCAGAGGCAAATGCTTCAAACATCTTCAGAAAGACTTGAAACAGAGCAATTTATTTGTAGCAGCATTGATTCTCTACAAGCCATCTACCGCTGGAAATGGTCTACGAGATGCTTTCTACATGATTTCTATTGGTTTGCCATCATGACAGAGGCATGGAGGAGGGGCATTATAAGCCAAGACTATAATTTGACCATTTGTTCCTCTCCTTCCTGCTTTAGGCGTACATGTCAGGACTTTTCCCTCTGCAGTGTACTGTCCTTAGAGATTAGGTAAAGAGCCAGGTACTCAACATTCTAGAGAAGGAAGCCATTCATGAGGTCCCCTTAAGGCCAGCAGGGAGTCTGATACTATTTCAGATTATCTGTAGTGCCAAGGAACTCTAGTTCCTTCAGGCCATTCTTATATTTAAGCAGCATCAGAAAATTTGCCCCCAAAGAGTATCTGCATGAGTCGCCCCTAGTCCACCCTTTCTAGTGGAATGTAGATGTCTAGGGTGTTTATTTGCATATTATGAACAATATTGTATTTCTCTCTCTTTCAAACTGAGCTGAGCTTTATTTTTGAGTAAACTTTGTCACCATAGGTCTGGTTTGGGGAAAGTCGAGAAAAGGGCCACGGTAATCTGTAACTACTCACTTGGTCTTTTTGTGTTTCTCGAGGGCATTGCTTTGGCAACATTCAACCTAGCAGAAGTTAAGCATTCAATACTTGGTAGCAAGAATATAAGTTGGTGTCAGGCAGGCATGGACTTGGGCAGCACATCGTCTTACTCTTATTTAGAGAGAGCAAGAGGGAAATAGAGTTTTCTTGTTAGTCTTTTCACAGGAATGCCAACTGACTGTCAGTGTGGGTTGCTAAATGTATGTACTTGGGTGGTCTCCACTATTCATCAGTTTATATTGCAATTTAAACTTCCTGCAAGCAATCTCTTCCTCAGTCATATGGGTAGTTACATACCTGAGAGCTGAAAACTTAATCTGAGGAGAACTTTCTGCAGTTTGTTGGGGTGGCAGCCAGTGTGTGGAAGAGAAATATAGCAAGCCACTGGATCATTTAGATGCATGGTTAGACCAGCATAAAAAATGTAATGCTTATTCAGCCCTGTGTCTCTGTGTTGTTCTGCTGATGTACAAAATGTCTTGGCTAAAAGTACTTGAGAAGCAACGATGATGATTATCCTTTTGGCTGCCGAGGGACAAAATAATCCCTTTCTTTTTGGCAGCACAGTGATCAAGTTCACATTGCAGCAGGTGTGCTATCAGGTAAACCTGCCTTGCGTATTGAACTGAGCACTGGAAGCTATGCTCATAAATGTTCTGTCCATTAATACATGAATGATTTGTATTGATCGTTTCAGTTCTGCAAGGAATAAGTGTTAGATGCTTTGTGGGTTTGCATTTTAAAGTGAATGCATGTATGTGAAAATGTGACAAGCCAATGTGGTTTATCAAAACTGCAAGTTTTAGTGAGCAATTTCTTTTCAAAGTAAAAATGGGTCATAGTTGAGGCAATGACCCTATGACCTCATGAACTGATGTAACTGTTATTGCATGAATGGTATCTCAGTGAATCATCCAGTTCCATAAACTTCAACAATGTCTGCTCTTTCTCTGTTGATGTCATTACTATGCAAACAGCAGTGTGTGTAGTGTGGGTGTTCACTCGCTTTGTTTATATATACAATGATGATTTGCTTTCCACCAAGTGTCTCTATGGTGGCAAGCAGGAAACTGACCCCAGTATGTGGTCTTTTAGCTTTTTCATTGCAAATGCACTGCTACATGAGAGCAAGCCATCACGTGGAGATTACCGATTTACATTCAGGCAGCCTTTACTGCTAAGAACAGGTCACAGTTTGAGTAACCTGTAAATCCCTATATACAGGATGCTGTCTGGGATGTACCATAAGGCAATGACATTGAGAGTGAAGACCACCCTCCCCAGTATGCTGACCGAGAGGTTGTTTACACCGTATTTCATTTGTTAGCACTAGAAAACAACATTGGGAAGCTCCATCACTAGGACATTTCTTACTCCCATACAGTAATAGGTTTATGGTATTGCTTGTGCTTGGCCTGTTTACGTAGATAGCTGTAATAGTAGCCATCTGATGGATGTTAATTGTATGGCTCAGTTTATGCTGCTGCATCATGCTTAGTAATAGGAATACAAATAAATAAATCTGCAAGCCAAATGCTTGGGATTGAATTTTCTCAAAATCACAGAAAATAACTACCAATAAGTTTCAATAGTCCAAATTGTTAACGTTTAGGGGGAATGGTAAAATTGCTGCCTGTAAACATTTCCTTGGAACTTCTGCCATCAGGTCAGGTTATCTAAACTTCTTGTTTTTATTTGTCATGCATTCTGCAAATAATAGGGAAGTTTATTTATTTTAATTTATACTTATTTTATGCATTATACAATAGTTCGGCTCAGAGGCTGTGAGCTGCTAATCAGTTTCAGGTTGTACTTGTGGGTTTGATTCCCTCGGCCTCCTTTTGTCGACTGTGCGAATGAGCAGACCACTTAACCAGACATTGTTCCAGGTAGCCACTAAAAGACACTTGTGCATTCTGGGCTTACATGAATAACATTTTATGTACAATCAAAACATTTATTACTACTTGCTAATGTTGCTAGTTAAGTACTTTGCATGTGAAATAATTAAGTACTAGTCACTTGTTAGCTTTAGTATAGTTAATGTCTTGTAATAAAGCTGAGATAAAGGAAAAGGTGTTGAGAGTGAAACCAAGGCAAACTAGATATCCAGCCACAAGCAAGTTGAAGATGTCTGTAATGCTGTCCCTTTCCACAAGCATTACTGGTTAATCACTTGGTCGCTACTGGGTGGTGGTATGACAGCAATCACCAGAATCCTCCCTCCAACAGGAAGTTGGTAGTCACTTAGGATTGTCAGTCCTTCCCTTCCCTGCTATTTAGCCATCAGGTGTTGTAAATGCTGAACCAAACTAGGGTCAGTAGAACTGAGGTCAAGAATTAATCACCTGGTGTCAGTGGACTAATCTTGCTTTAGATTTTATTATTTATTTATGTTTATTTTATAACAAGGTGTGTAGGTTGGTATTGGACTCACTTCAGCTCTGACCGTAAGGCAAAGACAGTGACAAACATAAATGTTAACCAGAAAAATACATAACAGCTGTAGTGTAGAGTTAGAGAAAGTATAAAGCATGCTAAGGTTAACAAAAGTCAACTGCAGCAAGGGTATATCAAAGTATATATCATGTAATTAATTCTCAGGTTAATGTCAAATGATGCATAATACTTGCAGATGTAATGCAATGGCAACCATTATTAGAAGCTATGTATTAGAGGTTATATGATAGGGCCAAAAGAGAGAGAAATGTCTGTTTAGATTTTGTTTAAGTGACTCCTGATAACGATTTTTGCACCTTGGTTGGGATGTTTTAGTTGTTCAGTAGCCTGACCGAATTAAAGACAAATCAGAATAAGACAAGGTCCTAAAGATAAGTTATCAGCCCTCTGCTCATACCGAACATGCCTAGCTTGCTTATCTGAGGGACCATACTTAAAATATTTGGGAGATGGTTGAAAAACTGACTTTAATAGTAATCAGCAAAATCTTATAGAAGTATTTATGATAAGACTGAAAGAGGTTTGCTAGATGTGAAAGATGCTTGTGTAAGTTTGATGTTACAGATCAAGATGTCTTGTTTTTGTAGTCTTGCTTATGTTGTGTGTGCCAGTCATTCCTTCTCAAACCCCGTGGAACTTTTAAGACATCACTAAAGAATTTAATGGTAGATTTCATCTGAGAAGTGGGAAAAACCCAGAATTGTCTGCGGGAAGTCTATATTACCGCAAGCACTGGAGACATTGAATTGGGAGTTATGACCTCAACTCCATTTTAAAGCTGCGCAGGTTGTACTTTGTACAAGTTGTACTTGTACTTTAGTAGGTGTTCAGTATCCTATGATTGTTTAATATTCACTGTATGATTTTCTGATCTGACTTTATTTATCCTGTATGTCAATTCCACTATTTGTTACTGCACTTCATGTGGTAAATTCTGTAGCTTATTAGTTGAACTGTGAATGTTGGAGGTTTTCTCCTTGAGCCTCCACCGAAAGTGGGATTTATGCCCTGTCGAACACTCCAGGTAAACAAATGCCAAATGAATAAAGCTAAGTTATTAAATCTTCTTCAGATATGATCGCGTAGTTATGGGGAAGACCTATATTCCTCTTTTTCCTGTATCCTATTTATTGGACCCCATAGCTGCCTAGCATCCAGTTGCTACCACTACTGCGTGGGAGAAGCCCTGTCTGGAGTGATGCATGCAGTTCCATGATGCTGTGCTTGAAGAAGGATAATATAGTATGGGGGGAGATGTGGGAAGAGATGGCAAGCAAGCTCGGGGAAGTGAGTAGTAGAGTACAACAGCAAACACACAATCTAGAACATTCCTTCTTTACAGACTGGTGAGGCAGACACAAAAGGGTTCACAACTTTTCTCAGGTGAATTGTATTATCCTGTGTAAATTATTGATCAGTACTGAAGTGGTGTTGCTCAGTGAGCTTTTAATACTAGATTTATGCAGTATTTGAATTAATGTAGTATCACTGGTTCCCATGCAACATTTTTTGCATGGCTGTATGGATAAACAATAAATCATCATTCATTGAAACTATTTGCCTCATCATTCATTGAAACTATTTGCCAAGAAAAGCTTGACTATATGATATCATCTGTAACAAAAAGTACATAGCTTTTGTCTGGGGTGAGGACCCTGGTCCTCCCTCCCTCCGCATCTATAAATATTAAGTTCAAGATTGCGCAGCCTTGGGGATAACGAAATGTTCTTATACCCTTTTCTGGGATTTTACTCTGTTGAATTGCCCTGTGTCAGAATGAGTGTCAGTGATGAGCAAAAAACATTCTGCGCCCACAGACTGAAATATACTGTTGGTTTTAATAGACTCCACAGACAACATAGTGTTTTCATTTACCTTGCACATCTCAAGGACGTTTAAATTAAACTTAACAAAACCCTAATAGCGCATGGATTTTATCAGCATTTCTCTGATAGCCTTTGAACTAACATTCACTTTTATTTGTAGCAGATGGAAGGAGCAGAAATCTGATTTCTCCAAGAATTCTAAAGCAATTGAGATGACGGTATATGAAACTTGCTGGTGAGAGATGTATGAAATTGGGTATAACAAACGAATAAAGTCATAGCATAACAGTGTGTTATGTATGTATGCAGTAGTCCAGGACAAAGAACACCACAAAACACTTGCATGATATTAAAGCAGAATTTAATTCTTTTTTATTTTTTATTATAGTATGATGATGTTCAAGTGCAGGAACTAAGCTGCAGTTAATAATGTTCAAGTGCAGGAACTAAGCTGCGATTAATTAGGACATCTGCCAGTCAGGTGGTGTGTGCTTATCTGGAATGTTCCTAAAACCACAGAACTGCCACATTTTGAGCAAGAATAAAGCTTTTAACTCCTAGAGAGCTGTTTTTGTAGGCCTTCTCAACAATAGCCATCTTGCTCTAGTAGTCCTTTTGATAAACTTTGACACATAAAAGATCCTTCAGTTATCTTAAAGTTCAAGTTTCAGATCAAATCAGATGGAGTCCATTAAACATTTCAAGTTGGTATAGATTTGATGAGGTGTACCATCCCCTAACAAGGAAACTAAAAGTAGCAAGTGGGCAAAATCAAACCACAAACAGATGTTTCGATGCTGTGAATGGATTTAGCCTTAAACTAAGACAAAACCAAACCACAAACAGATGGATAGTTTTAAGTAGATTTACTCTTAAATGAAGACGCACTTACATGTCAGAGATGGAGGCTTTTTTTTTTTTTTACTTTAGTGCCTACATTCTGTCTCGACTGCAGACAGTGGTGTTCTAATTTTAATCTCCATGATTGTGAGGATGTAAGATAAAAATAACTTGATGTCGTGCATCTCATTTCCTATTAAGTGGTATATCTTTAGCATACTACAATTTTTTTTCTTTCTCTTTTTTGGAAACTTAAGTAATGAGATGTTGCTGTGTGCAGCATGTACGTGGAGTAGAAGAATGCCTTGTCTTCAAAGGTCCTATGCTTTGCTTAATGCAGCATTGCTGCATACAAGCCTGGGAGGCGGAGATATTCTGGAACCTTGTGCCAGAATTCATGGAACAGTCAGTTTCAGTACTGACTGGTTTGCTGTGACCCTGTAACAAGAACCGCAAACTATAAACTACACAAAACCCAAGCAGAAAAAAAGAACAAAAGCATCCACAGAAATCCACCAACGATTTATTAAGCGCTTTCATCTGCTGAATAGTTAGACTTCCTCAGAACAAATAAAAGCTCAAAAACAGTCGGCTTAAATACACAAAACCCCACCCAAACAATCCCATAAAACAATTAATGCTTGAAAACATCTCAAACATCACAGAACATGTAATGAATATATGTGAAAAGAAGGTTTTTCACAACCTACTGATAAAAATGTGATTATAAATATAAAACAGTATGAATGAAATGAATAATAAAAATTGACATTTGAAAAAAAAAAAAATATATATATATATACATATATATATATATATATATATATATATATATATATATATATATATATATATATACATACATACACACACACACACACACACACACACACACACACACACACACACACACACACACACACATAATATAAGATTAAAATTGAAATTAAATAGCTAACATAGATTTCAATTTTAAAAGACTGGAAATTGAAGTGACATCATTGAGCCCAGGGGGACGTCCAGTATTACACGTAAGTTGCCACTTGAGTTCAAGAAACTCCAGATAAATGTCTTGCAGTTCGCCCCTCAGATCACACGCAACACAGTCCATGACAGTAAACTTAAAGGAGTGAGTAGAGTTGTCCTTGAGATGTCTATATAGTGCATTACACTCATCCCTCTTACCAATATCATAATTGTGTTGGTATATCCTGTATCTGAATTATCTAATGGTTTTACCTGTGTAAAAACATCTGCACCCTTGACAGAATGTGACATAGACAATCCCCTTATTGTCACAGTTACATTTCCTGTTGGAATTGATGGAACCAAAACCATATATAAAACATTCAGTGCCCTCGAGGACAAATTTACATTGTGAGCAGTGACCACACTTGCTCATCTTACCTTGAATGCATTTAGCTAGGGGTCTCTCAGTCATCTTTTTTGATAAACAATGACTGGCCGGTCCCCCACCTTCTTGAACACACTGGAATCACATCTAAAAATGTCCCAAAACTTGTTTATAATCCATTTAATCTCATTAAACTGCAAATTGAAAGGCAAAATCATTGCTTTATTGTACATACCAGTACAAGAATTAACATCAGATGCCACACTGTTGGCAATTGGCACCTGTACACTCCCTAACAGGGGAGTGTAAAAACCACCCATCCTTTTCCTTTTAAATTCAGCACAAATTTCAGATAAAAAAATCTGTTGGATACCCTCTTTTGACAAACATATCTAATAATTTGTCACATTCCACTAAGAATTGTTTCCTGGCTAACCATCCTTGCTAGCCTCACACATTGGCCTTTAACAATGGCCTTCTTCTGATGCAGTGGATGCCAACTGCAAAAATGCAAATATGCATTGGAATGAGTGGGTTTCCTAAATAATGTAGACTCAAAGCATCTGGAGACTCTGTTCTTGGAAAGAGTAATATCCAAGAAATTAAGTTGTTCAAGTTCAACTGTCATGGTGAAACTTAAAAAATCAGTGGATTTGTTAATAAACTCAAAAAAACTATCTAATCGCTCCCTGCTATCATGCCAAAATATAATGATGTAATTAATAAAGTATTTGTATAGGGACCCACTTAGACTAAATTCAGAAGTGAATACGAAGTTGGTTTCCCAAAAAGCCATCACAATATTGGCAAAAACTGGAGCACAAGCAGCACCCATTGCAACACCATGGGTCTGCTTGAACCAAGTGACCTTCAAAACAAATGAAATTGTTCTGTAAAACAATTTCCATCAAAGTGCTCAACACCAAACTCTTATGTCCTAAACTGGTTTGAAGAGCCAAAAACTGAAAAAAAACAATTGATGCCTATATTGTGTGGTATACTGGAATACAAATCCTTGACATCAATACAGACAAATAAAAGATAATCCTAATAGATGCTGTTATTAACATTCAATAAAAAATTCCAAGAATCTTTCAACAAAAAAGAATAGTTGTTAAAAACTAATTTTGTCTCATTGTCAATGTATTTGGCAATAAAGAAAGTCTTGGAACCTTTAGCATCAACAATCTGTCTCAAAGGGGGTTCCTCCAAACACTTGTGTACCTTGGGAAGGCCAAAAATGGTTGGGGTTCTGGGGAGCTGCACCTTTATAAATTCTAAGTCCCCAAGAGAGATCTGGTCATGCAAAAACAAATCAAGTGCCAAATCAACCCTATTGAGTGCCCCATTAATTTCATGGATAGAAACTTCCTCATAGGTGTCAGAAAAAAGTATGACAACATCTTGTTTATATAATCATTGGAACTCATTACAACCAGTCTCCCTCCTTTATCTGGCTGCATGATTCTAATCAATGTGTCACACCTGATTTGTTTCAATAACTCACATTCTTCACCAGAAAGATTACTGGGAAATTGAGATGAATGTGTTATAATACTCCTAATTTCATCCTCACATAGCTTTTCAAAAACTGCAATCAATGGATGAAGGGGTGGGTTGTACATACTAGGTCTTTTATTGGTAAGTGTGCCCACATTAGGACTGTGATTGTCAAATAAAACACTTAAATTAAGTTTACATAAAAACAATTTAAATTGAACCAAAACCTGATCTAACTTAGCTTTTTGACCAGGAACAAAAGTCAACCCCTTTTGAAATAAATTGGCCCAGCTCACAGTAACATCCAGGTGACTGCAATTATAAACTTTAAAGTCACCCAAGGTGTTACAGATTATCTTTACACCAGAGTCCATATTTAGTTCCACTGATTCTGTCTCCACCCACCCCTCCCTTTGCCTCTCCCCTTCCCTTGACCCCTGCTCCAATTCTGCTGGGGGTGGGAATGGGTACCATAATTGGGAGTGTTGTAATATTGAACTACCCCCTCTGATTCATTAATCGCTCTTATCTCCTCGGGGGGGAGGGGTTGGTCTAAAGGGACAGTGTCGTTGGATACCCCGGTGCTTAGGATTTCCCTCTCTCTTCCCCCCTTGGCTGACCTGGTGTGACTTAGTTTGAACTCTACAGTTCCCTACAAAACGGTGTCTACAGGACTGCAATCAGTTTCTCTCAACATTTAAACAGATTGAACTCTACAGTTCCCTACAAAACGGTGTCTACAGGACTGCAATCAGTTTCTCTCAACATTTAAGCAGAGTAGGTTACACACAAAAAGCATTTAAGCTTTTACTTACAGTGCTTTGTAATTAAGCAGGTCACCATATTGGTCAGCCATAGGGCTCTTTGTTTCTACTTGAGTGGTTGCCTCCTTCCCCTGTAACTGAAGTAAATTGACTCTTACATTAAGAGCTGTAATACTTACCTTATAGCTTTAGGACACCTTAGGAAAACTTGTAAACTGCGATAGCCTGACATTTGAACAAGTAACCCTTGTAAAAATTCCCAAAATTGTATACTGTTGGTCTGTCTTTCCTGCCAAACATAAGTGAAATTACAGTGCTGAGTGCAAGTAACATTAAAATAAGTACTGAGTGCAAATAACACAGTGCTGAGTGCAGATTTTAGGCCCTTACATTCGACTTATCTCTGGTGTGGTGTCTTGAGTCAGTCAGGGTATTCCTTGTAACCACTCCCACTGCCTTCTCTTTTCCCCCACCCCCCTCTTTCCTCAAACAGGTTAAACTGCTACAATTCAGTACAGGCATCATTTTCAAATCTAGGTGCTTAGGATTTCCCTCTCTCTTCCCCCCTTGGCTGACCTGGTGTGACTTAGTGTAAGTTTCTTCACTGTATGGATCTTTTACTGTTTTTTGTGTAACTGAATGACCTGCAGCTAAATTCTGGTTCTGCACAGACTGCTCTATTTTTTCAGAGGCTCTATAAGTAGCTAGTGACTTTACTGAATTTCTGTGGTAATATTTGTGTTTAAACTGAACCTGTACCTAGAGAAAGTGTATAATCAGAGCTCCTCCTTGCTGCATGTGTTTTTTAATGTTTAAATTGCACACACACATTGAAGAAGTGATTTTATGACTTGAATAACTTGGGCTAGCTATACCTGAAGTGCTTTTACTGGCAATTTTCCAGTTGTACAATTGTGAATAATTGATTGTTTTTCTGGTATATCTTTAAAATCTGACAAGTGTTTATTTACTGCATTGCTCTCTTGCTTAGGTTTCTTAGCTATAAATCTTAGTTCATTCTGAAGTATGCTACTTTACCCCCCACCAAACCTTTCTGAATGCATTATTATATAATAACTGCCTGTTGTTGCCTTCATGCTTACCCTAGAATTTCTGCTTTTCTCTTTTCCTAGTTGAACTCTACAGTTCCCTACAAAACGGTGACTACAGGACTGCAATCAGTTTCTCTCAACATTTAAACAGAGTAGGTTACACACAAAAAGCATTTGTTAAGCTTTTACTTACAGTGCGTTGTAATTAAGCAGGTCACCATATTGGTCAGCCATAGGGCTCTTTGTTTCTACTTGAGTGGTTGCCTCCTTCCCCTGTAACTGAAGTAAATTGACTCTTACATTAAGAGCTGTAATACTTACCTTATAGCTTTAGGACACCTTAGGGAAACCTTGCAAACTGCAATAGCCCCGCTACGCTCGGGCTCTCTTTGCTCCCCTCCCTGCCCCCAATTCCCTCCCACCCCCAGTACCTCTAAATTTATAGTACTATAGCCACTCCCCCACTTTCTAGATCCTATCTGCTTTCATCTGGGATAATTCCACCCACCCCCATTCTACTACCTACATTGTAATTGCACCTATTAGCTTTCATCTGGCATTCTCCCATCCCCCTTCCAGTACCTTTACCTCACCACTCTATCTCCTGGTGTTGTATCACCAGGTAAAACAGTTCCTTCACTCACTAGCTGAATCACATATAATGATATACTCCTCTTTACTACCCCTCTTGTTCACACCATACCTCCTTACCTTGTATGAAAACCAGTTCTCACGAGATTTCAGGTCCCAAAAGGCCATACTATCACCCCAGCTGTAAATCCTTCCACATTCAACCATACTTACAGTACCAGATCCTATCTAACATCTTGTTTAGTCTATCAACATCTCAACCCCAGGCACATTAGCTCTAGATCCAAACACTACCACAAACTAATAAACAAATTCCTGAAGTTCATCACCAAGTATAGACTCAACCTAATACTTGGTGGTGATATTCACCCCAGCCCTGGCCCACTCACTTCAGATACACATACCCCCTCTACTTGTAATCTAAGCTACAAACCTACAATTAATAGGCCAACTAACTCTCTCCTAGTCTGTCATCTCAATATTAGAAGCATTAATAACAAGGTACATGAATTGCATGCACTTCTGGATGTCCACTCCCCTGAGATTCTCTGTTTATCTGAAACCTGGTTAAAACCTAACACTAAAGACAATGAAGTGTTACCACCTGGGTACAACATACACAGGCTGGATCGTGCTTGAGGAAGGGGGGTGGGGTAGCTGTACTCTATAAATCTGGGTTGAATGTCACCATAGATGTAATACAACCTCCTCAGATTAATAACTCAGAGATTCTTGCCACCAAATTGCAACTTAATAAAAATAAATGCATTAATATCATCTGTATGTACATTCCCCCAGGTAACAATATATCTACATTTGAAGATATCCTGCACTGGCTATCATGTCACTACCCCCAAGAAACCCTACTACTTGGAGACTTTAACATAGACTGGGGCACCTGTTCCTTAGAATCCCCAACCACCCATATTAACCTGCATGCATTTACACAAATCATATCCACCCCTACCAGGATAGGTAAACCCAACCAAAAGAAAGTATACTTGACTGGGTACTCATAAACAGTCACCCCAACTGTACACCTCTGGTACCCTCCTTAATGGCCTAAGCGATCACCTTCTCACATATGTAATTAAGCACAAAACCATTAATTCCCAACCACCCTTACTCAGAAAGGTTAGAAACAATAAAAACTTTGACCCTGCCAAATTCCAACAAGAACTAAACTCATGTAATTGGTCTATTCTAAAACACCTCCCCTTAGAGGAAGCAGTAGCATACTTTAACAACAAATTCCTTGAGATCCTTGATTTGCATGCACCTGTTCGTTCAAAGAGAACCAAGGCAAAAACTGCACCATGGCTTTCTATAGAGTCTAAACTCAAAATTACCCTTGGAAACAAAGCATGGGCTTTATGGCGTTCTTCTAAAGACCATCAAGATCACATTAAATACAGGCAATCCAGGAACGAAACCAAAAAATCAGTTTTACAAGACAAAAATCAATACTACTGTAATTTACAGACAGTAAACCAAAATAACCCTCAGAAGTTTTGGGCAGGTTTAAATAATCTACTACATCCTGGACAAACTTCAACCCCAGTCCCTGCTACTACTATTGATAAAACCCCTGAAGATGTTTCTGATAATTTTAACCAATTCTTTACTGAGACAATTCAAGCCCTAGCTAGCCAACTACCTCCTAGCTCCCCTGGTCCTGAAATTAGCACCCCTAGAAACCTACTTGCATTCAGCTTCCAACCAGTCGCCACTTCACTTATCCGTACCTTGATCAAAAAATTAAAACCCACTACACTTTCTGCTGAGTACCTACCGAGTACCTACAAAAATCAGCTGATGCTATTGCTTACCCCGTCTCAATACTAATCAATAGAACCATAGTAGAAGCTAAAATTCCCACCATCTGGAAAATATCCTATGTAATCCCACTTCACAAAGGAGGCAGCTCTACTGAATTCTTCAATTATAGGTCAATAGCTATACTCTCTCCACTTGCAAAGATTATGGAAAAATGTATTCCTAGACAACTCATGCACCACCTAATCCAAAATCGCCTTATGGCAGACACTCGGCATGGCTTCCGTCCTCATCACAGCACTACTTCAGCCCTCCTAGCCTTTACTAACACCATAAACCATAATCACAACAATAATTATATATCCTCAGTCCTCTTTTTGGATCTTTCCAAGGCATTCGATATGGTTGATCACCAACTTTTAATCCACACCCTGCAAACATTCTGTCTAGATACTGGAGTCTTCCAATGGTTTCAGTCCTACCTGAATGGTCGACAGCAGGCTGTCCTCTGGCAGAACAAACTCCCTAACCTTCTACCTAACACCCTCGGAGTACCACAAGGCTCTATACTAGGGCCCTTGCTGTTCTCCATCGTCATTAACGACCTTTATACTGTCATCCCAAAAGTCAGCTGTATCCAATATGCTGATGACTCTACTCTGATTTGCTCAACCACATCTCCAGTAGAGTTATGGTCAGCTACCCAGACCACCTTTAATACAATAGAAAACTGGCTTTCTGAACATCGTCTGATCCTAAATCCCAAAAAAACTAAAATGCTGTTATTTTCACCAACACGTAGGTCTACCGCTTTCACCTTTACCATAAAATCAAATGATGGCACAATAATCTCCCTGACCCATCTACAAAACTATTAGGTGTCATCATAGACAATAATCTAAAATTTGACCTACATGTTAACCAAACTATCAAAACCATCAATAAAAAACTAGGGTCACTTTACAGAATAAAAGCCTTCCGAACCCCTCCAGCTAAAATTGCCATAGCTCGCTCTCACCTTCTTTCAACCCTTCTGTATGCATCCCCTCTACTCTCAAATTTGAACAAGACTGTCCTTAACAAACTCTCAATTTGCTACAACCACATTGCCAGGTTTGCCACTGGGCTGCCTTTTAGGACACATCATTGCATCAATCTAAATCAGGTTGGTTGGCTTGAACTACCCAGCCTAATCCAGTATAACCAATTGATTATGGCCTATAAAATCCACTATAATCCAGACAATACTCCTGCACTTAAAAATATTATCACCCCCTATAACAATCCTAGACCGCTTCGATCCTCTAACAAACTACTAATTCAGACTAGCAAAATTAATAACACAGCCGGTGATTCTCTCTTTGCAAACTCTGTAAGTAGATCCTGGAACTCTCTTCCAGCTGATATTACCTTACTTTCCACCTTAGGTCAATTTAAAACTAGACTCAAACAACATTTGTCACTTAACTGGCTATGTCATTGTATCAAGCCTGGCTAACTCTCTCTAGAATGTGTAAAAATCTGTTAACCAGTTTACTGTGCAATTTAATTTAATCCTGACTTGTGCTCAGGATTAACTGTAACCTGTGGAACTTGTTTAACTTGCTTACTTATGTAATCTTTGTAAATAGTCTGTTTGTAATATGTAATGCTGGTATTATGTAATGCTGTATCTGCTTACCCTTGGAGCTTTTCTCCCTGGGCCTCCACTGAAAATGGACATGCATCCAGTCGGACTATCCCGGTCAACAGATGTAAAATAAAAAAATAAAAATAAAATAAATTCACCTGTGTATCAAAATTATTAGAATCTGTGCTTAGATCATTGTCTAAACAAATAACATCCTCCTCGGAACTAGTCTGATTAACAACAGGGGGCCGAGGGTATGCTACCCCTTTCTCATATTCTCTCTGATCCCTACCAAACTTTTTCAGCTTTTTAGCTTTCAATTCCTGCAAGTATTGATCCGTTTTAACAAAAATTAATTTATACCGCTCACATTTGACATCAAACAAAAGATACTATTTTTTTTCTTTCTCTTTTTTGGAAACCTATGTAATGAGATGTTGCTGTGTGCAGTATGTACGTGGAGTAGAAGAATGCCTTGTCTTCAAAGGTCCTCTGCTTTGCCTAATGCAGCATTGCTGCATGCAATTTTGGGAGGTGGAGATATTCTGGAACCTTGTGCCAGAATTCATGGAACAGTCAGATTCAGCACTGACTGGTTTGCTGTGACCCTGTAACAAGAAAAAATGTTGGTATTCTATACATATTTAATTCCCTGTTTCTGAAAGTATACTTTTTACTGTATGAATAATGGTATTTCTAGTCACTGTTGTGAATGTTGGTGTTCACTTAACTGAGTCCGAGAAAATGCTGTCGTGGAGAAAGGGAAGTGGGATCGACTAAGCAAAGGGTTAATTACACCGAATGGATGGCCAGTGCAGGAAATTTTATAACTAAACTGTCTATATTCTCTTTCTGTACAGCCGAGTGACAAGCAGAGGTAGCCTAGATGTCTTAACCTGATGAGAGTTTTTTTTTTTTTTTTTTTTTTATAACCTTTGCAACATGGTAACTTCTGCGGTGGTGCAACGGTAGTGTTGTTGCCTCACAGCGAGATGTTCTCCTGTTCGATTCCCAGCTGGAGTGTGGGGAGTGCCTTCTGTGTGGAGTCTGCATGTCCTCCACGCAGTTGGGTGGGCGTTCGAAAGACATGCATAAATGGGCGTGCCTTCGTTGAAGGTTGAACGTCGAGCTGGCACCTCGGCATTCATGAAAATCTACTGCCAATCATTAGGAAGCATTTATTGGTTGTACTTCAAGAAAAATACTTTTGCAAAATGTGATTTCAGTACATTTTTCGTCACTGAGGAAAAGCAGTAAACTTTAACCTTAGTGGTGTAAGTGTGTAAAAAAACATGTGTTGCAGCCATAAACTTTAATGGATGCACCACCACACATGTTCAAAGGTTGGCCATTATGGGCTATGGATACAACACAAATTACCCAATATAATCTCACTGCAGAAAATGCTAAATGTATTTGGGCAGTGTTTTAATAAAAAAAATTGCATACCTTTTATTGAATCTCAAATGCATAACTATACACAGGTGTAAAAATGCATTGTAGTACTTGACTTACCAAATGCCATGATGCATGCCCTTTCACCGGAACATTATTTTAAGTGAAACGGTAGCAATGTTCTGTTGTTCCACATGGTAATATCATAAAGAACCGAAGTAGTGTTTTATCAAAGTGAACTTGAAAAGTCAAAGAAACAGCAAAACGATCTAAACATTGTACTACAAAGTTTTCGATTGATATTGATACAGAGACAGCATATTATGCCATTCACCAGCTGCACTTTCAGCAAAGCTTGAAGTAAGGCTGTTTTGCCCATCTGGAGGACGCTACCACACCACCATGAACTTAAATGTACCTACTCTGAGGTCATACAAAAGTAGAGAAAAGGGAAGCTCTGCTATCGCCAAAAGTGTTTTCAGCAAAATGTCTTTGCAGAATCAGTATTCTCATTACCTACTGTTTGATCCTTGATCGGGGATTAAGGACCAGAGTTCCTTGCTGTGTCTTTAAATTCACAAATATAACTCTGAAGTCTGAGTGACTGCCAAACTGACAGATGTGCATCCTAGACCTGTCAGGGCCCAAAATTCAAAGTATTGAATGTCTTAGTGAAGTCAAGAAACATAACTGCAAACTGGTCTTTTCTCAAACCCTTATGCATGTATTCGGGTCATCCTATTAAAAGTAAATTCCGTACTGCTGCCAGCTGAGAAATCTCAATGAACCTCCTAAACGATCCTTGTTAAACAGAAGAATTACTGTGAGGATTCCTTTAACTTTAATACCAACTTTTACTTGTATAAGATAAGAGCTATTTTTTTAATGTTCCATGGCATTTCATTGTACACAGGATGCAGAAAAAACTTAAATTGAGGTTTATTTATCCTTAATATTTCTGGAAGTGTAAACCATGTAATTTTGTTTTATGTTTTTTTTGTATATTTTTTTTATTTGGGTGAGATGTGTTATGTAACCATAATCGTTTTTTTGTGTGCACATATGTATAATCTGTATGTATGTAGAAAGCTGTATATACTTGTGAAAAATGTGAACTACATTACAATTTCACCAATTCAGAAATTTGATTACACATGTAAGTTACAAAGGTTTTTAATCAGCTTTGGGATATTATGGCACTCTTTTTGCATATCATTTATTATAACGAACATAATTCTGCCATGTTACATCTGTTTCGCAGTCTCCATGCATGGTACACATCTTCCCCTAGTAGCTGGCCAGTTTTGTTACATTATCAGACAAATTTTAATGATGCATGTAGTCACAGCCCAGGCCCAGGGATTTCTTTAAAACGTGTATCTTTCCATCTTTATTTTATTAATTTGTGAAACTTGAACGTGAGAGATATAAAATGAGATTGCACATATATTGATATCAGACATGTACTCTTTTTTTCATTTAAACTTGGCCATTATCAATTTAACATTCTCCATTTATTGGCTGTTAAGTCACATTTTGGGTTTATATCCTTTTTGTACCTTTGGGCAGCCACGGTGGTGCAGCGTTTAGCATTGCCGTCTCACAGCAAGAGGTTCTCCGGTTCGATCCTCGGCTGGGGTGCCTTCTGTGCGGAGTCTGCATATTGTCCCTGTGGTTGCGTGGGTTTCCTCCGGGTGCTCCAGTTTCCTCCCACATCCCAAAGACATGCTGTAGGTGGATTGGACACTCTAAATTGGCCCTAGGTGTGAGTGCATGCATGTGTGTGCCTTCTGTGGACGGTTGGGCGCCGGGCTGGCAACTCAACACTGTAAAACTCCACTGCCAATCATGAGTGGACAGGTGATCCGCTGTGGCGACCCCTAACTGGGAAAAGCCAAAAGAAGAAGAATCCTTTTTGCACCTTTGGGTGGCAATCATGTTATTTGAGGTTCTTTTAGTAATTAACCTACCAATCCATTGTTCTTACCACCGTACAACTAATTGTGTTCTATGGTCTTTTTAGATCCTTGTTCTGTCTCTCTTGATTTCCCAGCATTTCCATATACTCCCTGTATATCCCCTTCTTGAAATACCTAACATATGCTCTTGAATCATCAGGGCATCCATTAGTTCATTATATTTCTTTTACCCTGTGGAGGTCTGAGTTTTCCACCTTTTGGCTATTGCTTTATTTGCTATTAGCATGACTAACCATTATCAAATACTGTTATGATTGTGGAATTTCCTGATTGTCTAGAAGACCCCAAAAAGGGTTTGGACAGGTTTAAAGCCTTGTATATATGGATATGAACAAGGCTTCCTGCCTCAGTTTTAAACTGGGCAAGTCTTTCACACTCGCAGATAATATAGTGCCATGGGCCCTGTGTCTTTGTTTGGCATCTCCAGCATGTAGGGCCTACAATAGCGACCAGTCTTTCTGGGATATAAAAGACTGTTGTGATTTCTACCAGAAAATTTAATATTTTCTTGATCTAAGGGTAACCCCAGGAAGCTGAACAACCTTCTCCTAATCTTTATCAGCTATTTCTGTGTTTAATATTATTTCCCACCTATTTTTTTCTTCACCCTAATAATTTATAATTGGCTTAGTGCCCTACTTGTATAGCTTGTCAAACCTTTGGAGTCCATTAGGTCCATTTGGATTTTAGCTGCCCAATGGATTAAATGTGGCCATTGTTCTTATTTTTGCTTGAACTAACCCTTTGAAGCGAAGGTGCTGCGGTAGCGTTGTCGCCTCGCAGCAAGACGTTGTCGCGTTCGATTCTAAGCTAGAGCGTCTTCTGTGTGGAGGCATGCGTGAATGGGCGTGCCTTCGTTGAAGGTTGTGTGTCAGGGCTGGTAACTCGGCACGTAAAAATCCACTACCAAACATTAGCGGACCGGAGTTCCGCTGTGGCGACCCCTAACTGGGATAAGCCAAAAGACGCAACAACAACAACATTACAGAACCTTATGAGAAATGGGTTATTTGTTAAAGTGATGTCCATAAAATAGTTCATAGCTGGCATCTATACATCTCAATCTCTTAGCACAAGAGGGGATAGGGCACAAAGGAAGTAAATTGGGGACAGAATTTAAATATGGCTCTTGTAAATGTAGAAAACTGATAGAATAACAGATTTTGCTATTGCATGCATTTTCTGAAATATATGAAATCTGAAACTTGAATATCTGTCATTTAGTGATGTCGATCCTAATGGTTTGCAGGAAAACCATGAATAGTATGAGGAACTTACCAAAAATATGAAACAAAAAAATAGACATTCTGGACAGTTTAGAAGTGATGTGAACCCAGGAACTTTTTACTTGCAATGAAACTTTAAAGTGATTTGTTAACATTTCACAGTTTGCTTTTGTCTAATGGCAGATGCTGTGTAAACTGCAGAACAGTTTTTGTCCCATTATTAGCAAATGTTTTCTGCTTCTATTTTTACAATAAAAAAACTTTTAGGACTTTTGTTTTCGAAATGCTGAAGCCACGGAGTGTAAGCAGTAAACTAATATGCTCAGTGGCATCCACTTAGGGGAAGTGAGAGGGGCAGCCATAGACTTTTGTAGGCGCACCACCAAGCTCCCACTGAAGTGTTTTGATGAAGCTAATGCTGTCCCTGGGTAATGTCACAAAGGGATAGACGATTTGTTTGGCCTGTGGTTTATTGAAGAAGTTTATAAAGCTTTTTATGAAAATTTGTCCCGAAAAATGAAAGCACTGACAAGGGTGGGAAATAAATCACTGCACTTAACACCCCAGATACTGCATTGCATATATTAATGTCAGAAAATCAGTTTGTACTGGAACCTTTTTTTAATTATTTTAAAGTGCATTTGTACTGCTGTGACAGTGATGTTCCATCTGCAGTGTTTTTACATGGATGTTTCCTTCGCATTTAGAAATTTCTTCCAGGTCTCCTCTTTTCTCCTTTCATTAAGATGTGTTCGCATATATTAGGTATGTATGTAGGAATATTAAAATAGACAAACATAAACTGTGTGTGCATGTGTTTAGACTGCATGCCACTTAGTTTCTTCTTTTGTTTTTTTTTTAATTCTATGAAAGAACTTGAAACATTTCAGCGTTTTCCTTTGGGACTTCCTTGAATTTATTCCACACCCAGGTCCCCAGAACACCAGTTAGTCATTCAGATGTGTCGTGTACAAAGTTAGGTCATGGTCAAATGGAACCTTTGGCAGGTTAATGGATCAGGACCCTGCAATCCCCATGTTTTCTCACCCAGCAGCCATTCCAGTGTCCTATTACTTGTCTTTCTCTCCCCAGTTAACAAAAGCACTGTTCAAACCTCTCAGTAAGCATACTGTTTACTTCTACAATGATTACAGTTATTTGGATTTAATTTAAAACTTGTATTTCAAATTTTGTAGCACAGTGATAGCCATTTTCTAAACAAAACTATACATTCTAACAATGAAACTAGTCTCAGAATGAGCAACAGCAAACATATCTACCCTTGAAACTCATGTACATTGAAACTGCACTTAAACCCACATTCATATAAAATGCATCTGGCCAGTGGCCAGTTGTGTACCTCTGGTCTGTTTCTAAACCATGGGCGCCCTGCACACATTTAGGACCATGCATACATGCATGTGTACTTTGATTGGGCTTCCTGATTGTATTAAATTATGTTCTTGTATAATATGGAACTACTTGTTAATGTATTTTAAATTTGTTGTTTTGAACATTTTTCCAGTAAGCAGTGAAAGTAAGCATTTGAACCAAGAAAAGGACACTCGAACTGCTGTCATTGTAATCCACCAGTAACTGCCAATATTCAAACTGCTGTCATTGTAATCCACCAGTAACTGCCAATATTCAAACTGCTGTCATTGTAATCCACCAGTAACTGCCAATATTCAAACTGCTGTCATTGTAATCCACCAGTAACTGCCAATATGCACAATCTCTGCAGAAGTAAGTCATCCGAATAATTACACAGGAATGAAATCCGTAACTAATGAAGAGTTTTCCACTGGCAAACAACTTTACATTTCTATGCGTCTTCTACAAATTCAATGTCTGCTGCCCTTGAAGAATAAATTACTTGCCTGTGTTACATTAAAAAATGGTGTGCTGTTAATGTACAACAAGGAATGGCTAGCAAACTGACAAACAGGTTCATAGTTACTAGGCATGTCATCCAAAGGAGGAGGACACACTAAGGAGTGCAGCATGGAGAAAAAAGTGTCAAAGGCTGTGGCCAGGTTCAGGTACTCTATTTGTGGTACTTGGCTGCCAGCTACAGCTTCAGTGACTTTATCTAAAGAAGTATGCTAAATTAAACCGGCATGATCGCTTCTGACAAATCCATATCTTTGGAGATTAAGATTTTTTTCTATATCAGACCTTCACCAGGTATGCGTTCCATGGTTTTCAGATTAGGGTGATTTGGCTGACTGGTGTATATTTTACAAGGATATGAGGTCCCCCCCCCCCCTTTGTGGAGTGGCATAACAATAGCCATTTTCCAAATTTCAGGAATGTAACCTGAGGCTATTCTTAAGCTGAACTGTTTTAGGAAGAGTTCAGAGAGGGAGTGTTTGATGCTGTTGATTAAGTAACTAGGCATATTGTCTGGGCCCACATAGGTGGTATTAGTTTTAGAGAGAGGAGTTAAGACATATTCCATAATAACCTTGGGAAGGGGGGGGCTTCATTGAGTATTTCTGGTATGAAGATGGCACTGAATTTAGTCTGTAAGTATTTTAGCAATGTCTTTTATGGAGAGGGTGGTTATTCTATTGTGAATTAATTCAGAGCATTGGTCTGTAACTTCTTAATTGTCCACTGTAGTTAATGAATTATGATTATCTTTGGCTTTGGATGCTAATTATAATTTGTATTGTGCTTTGATCTTCATTATGCTAACTCTCAAATTCTACCTGTTTTTTATGGTCTTTAATGTGGGTAGATTTTGGTTAATTAGCTTTTTTTTATTATAGAGATTACCAGTCCTGGCATTCCTGCAAAGTAGTTTAAGTTTACTTTCCTCAGTATATTTGATTCTGATTGTGAATAAAATTCATTGGTGTAAATCACAGCTGTGGCTACATGGGGGCTGAAAATCTTGCAGCTGAATTTTAAGATCTCATCGTAATTTTAATAGGCTAGTCTTTTTAAAGTCTGTTAATTCAGAGGCATCCCAGAAGCAGAAGATTAATGGTGTGATAGTATTTAACAGGACAGGAGGATATAGGAGTAGTGCAAGCGGATGAGATGTTAGTGAGGACAAGCTTAAGAAGATATTGATTATTAGTTAATGGTTTATATAACGAAGTTAGCATTTATTAAATCTAGGAATACTATCATGCTGAGGTATAGGTGAAGCAGTTAATAGTTACATAGTTGAAATCGACCATTAGAAAGGTATTTTTATTTATGGGTAGTTCAGTAATCACATTTAAAATCTTTCATGATCTTCCCTCATGGAAGGACTATGGCTTGATAATTTTGTCTTGTTTAGGGTAATCTAAAGGTCAGTAGTTCGTTTGTGGGTTGTGGGGAATCTTTCTACAGATAACTGGGTCTCTGACAAATATTGGTAACTCCTGCAGTTTCCAGTAGTCTGAATGTGTATGGTAGACACTGAAACCCAATAAAGGAGTGTAATCCTTATGCTGAAACCAAGTCTGTCTAACAGTGACGTGGATGTGTTCAAATTGCTTGAGAGTCTTGAGATCTGGTAATTTATTGTTAAGACATCTGGCACTGCGCAGAGCAGTTATGATGTGGTCTTTATTGGAATTTACCTCAATCATTTTTTCCACAATAGATTGTGCAAAAGATAGATTTTTGTCTGAAATGGCAATATGGAGGCAGTTAGTACTTTGGCCAGTATACAGAGGCTGTGGAACGAAAGGTACAGGCCCTCTTTGGCAAAGCAGTTTGGACTGTCTGTCGTCTCATCCCAAGTTGACACACTCTGCATTCCCCTAGAATGATACCAGCTACTTAGCCTTTTATGGGTGAGGGTTGGATTCCACTCGAGGCCAAGAGTCTTGCATGCATTTGACACAAGCAAAGAAGGCTGCATGTCCTTCTGGGTTGAGCACCTTGCATCATGCACACCTACATGAGCCCACCAGATCACTGTCCAGTTTGTCCAGCATGTTCCTACTACTATGAAATAAGCTTAAGATCACTGCAACTTGGGACAAACATATATTTGTTAGTTTGTTCTATGATTTTTCTGTGAAGTTAGAAAACATTTGATCTGAAGTAGTTAACTTCATTTGTCAGCACCTTTGGGAATCGGATCCGACCTCGGATCCGAGCCGGCAATCTTTCATAGCTTAGATCCGAGCTCCTAGCTCCTCCCCTTCACCCATAATCCCCTGCCATCCCTGACTGACCTCAGATCTAGTTTGCCGCGCTTCTTGTCAGCAGCTAGGTTCTTGAGCTCCTGGTATCGCAGGGTTTTGTAAGAGAAATTTCTCATTTTTTCTTATCCCCCTTGAGTATGTGTGAGCGTTGAATGTTCAGGTTCCTTTTTTGGTGTAAAACTTCCTAGTTTAAACCCTTTAGTTAAACTTTCCCTCCCTCCCCTTCGCTGGTCGTTAGTTTTTGTGTGTTGTGTGTTTGGGGCCTAACGAGTGGGTTTTCTTTAGGATGTCTGAGGCCCCTAAACCCATCTTTTCTAAGTGCACCGAGTGTGGCCATAAGCTCTCCCCAGCGGATGGCCACACTCAGTGTGTGCGGTGCCTTGGGGTTGAACACCTTTCCTCTGGGTGTTCTATCTGCGCGGCGTTCAACCCCAGGGCACTGAAGGACCGGAGGTCGAAGTTAATCCTAGCGGGACTTTTGCCCCCGGATTCGGCTTTGGCCTCCGGTGCTTCTGTGGCCTCCTCCCCGGCTTTGGCCACTCTTGCCTCTCTCCCTCCGGTCGGGACTCAAACTCCCGTTGCAGCGCCGGAGGAGAGGGAGGCCAGGAAAGAAAAAAGGAGGGAGAAGCACCACAAGTGGCGGGCCGAGGCCTCCGCTTCGGCCCCCCGGCTAAGCGGTCTTCTCCCTCCAGGGCTTCTAGGTCTCCTCCTTCTCGGCTCCGGTCTCCGTGCTTCTCACCGGACCCCGAGGAGGAGGAGGAGACCCGATCTCAGTCGAGGTCATCGAGGCGGCACCCACGGCCAGCCTCGGTGGCCTCTTCGAGATCAACTCGCAGCCTTTCCGACGCAGATTTGGACCAGATGATGCGAAGGTTTCTCCAGGCCCAACTGCAGATGGGAGTGCTCCTGCCTCCCCCCCTCCGGGGGGGAGCTTGACACCCTTCTTTGCTCAGATAGCTCCTTCTCCAACCTGCTTCCCGGGTTCGCAGCCTTTGGAGCAGAGCAGCCTTGGAGCCGGGGGTGGGTCGACGCCGATAGTATCGGGTACTTCGGCACTGACTCTACCCTCGAGCCTGTCGAGTCCATTTTTGTCTGATCCGGGCTCTCGGAGCTGTGGGCTGAGCCTCGGATCCGAGGGAATCAGTGGGTCTTCAGCTCCATCTAGGTCGGAGCACACTGGACTGTCGGATCCGATGGCTTCGGCGCCGACCCCGATCCGTCCATCGGATCCGAGCGAGGGTTTGCTCTCGGATCCCAGAGAGAGTGGCTCTCCCTCGGCTTTCGATGTGGAGAAGGCACTGTCGAGTGCTTCCAGGCCCCCGGTCCTTGCTTTGGCTCTGCCCCGCACTCCCTCTCTGTTGGGGCCGGCTTCCATCACCCGGCCCCAGGGACAGCCTGCTTCGATGTCCCAGGCCATTCCGTTGGAACAGGACGTGGCTGGTGAGACGTCCTCGGACAGCTCCCCCCCCCTCCCCCGAGGACATCCCTCACAAGCGAAAGTGCAAGAGGAGGCACGTGGACTCCCCCGAGTCCTTGACTGATGACACGGATTTGGATGAAGGGGAAGGCTTCCCTAGGTCACACCCCCCCGAGGATGTCTCCTTTGGAGACATCATGGAAATGCTCATGATAAGAGGGGGGTGGTCTGCCCCCAAGGCTTCCTTGGACGAATCAGTGTTCCTGGAAGCATTTGAAGCAGGCCCATCTACCTCTTGGGTGTCCCCTCTGCCTGACCCCCTAGTGGACCTTATTACCACTGGGGCGTGGAAAGAGCCGGACACTGTGGAGCCAGTCCCCAAACGCCCGGACAAGATACTTAGTCCCCCCTCCGAGAGGTCCCATTGGAGCAAGGGTCCCCCCATAGATGCCATGTTGGTGGCGGCGGCCACCAAGAGGGAATTAGCTCAGGAGTGTCCCTCGGTCCATCCACCGAGCATGGAGTCCCGTTTGATGGACCATTTAGGGAAGCGGGCTTTTAGTTCAGCAACCTTCTCGATGAGGTCTCTGAACTACATGGCACATGTTATTCGACTGCAGCGGGACCTGATCAAAGCTTACGCTGCGTCGCCCCCGGAGTCCATGTCAATGGAGGACAAACGGTTGTACTCCACTCGAATGGCCACTCTCAGGTCCATATCTAACACCTCTATGCGGCTGTTGTCCCACGCCACAGAGGGAGCCGCTAGAGCCAGCGGAACAGGCCACATCATGCGGCGTCAGGCCTGGCTCCGGCATTGCGATTTCGCAGAACCCTTCAAGGCGTCATTTGCGAATGCCCCTTTCGATGGTTCTGCCCTGTTTGGCAAGACCGTTCGCGAGACTTTGGTCCAGAGCGAAAAGGATGGGAAGATGACGTCTGCCGTCTGAGTCCGCTTCTCAGCTCCCCAGAGGTCCTTCTCCAAGAACCAAAAGGGACAGAAGAAGATGTGGTTCTGGAAGTCACAACAATCCTAGTCCGCTCCAGACCCCCAGTCCTTCCGTGGCAGAGTAGGACAGGGTGGACGCCGCCCTAGAGGCAGAGGGGGCCTGAGGAATGGTGGGTCCAGAGAAGCTTTCTCTGACCGGCTCACCTAGCGACCCTGAGGGGTTGCCCTACTGCTCCTCTCTGGAAGCAGTCGGTGGATGTTTTTCGAGGCACCTGGCAGCTTGGGAGTCCATCACAACAGGACCGCTGGGTGCTTCGCATCATATCCAGAGGATACCAAATTCCCTTTTCTCACATCCCTCACCAACCCAAACGCCTCCCCGACGTCCCACCCGATCAGAGGGAGGCTGCAGCTGCGGAAATTCAGCAGCTCTTAGGAAAAAGAGCCGTCCAACAGTCCCCCCAGACCAGTTCAGATCGGGTTACTACTCCGGGTTATTTTTGGTGCCAAAAAAGACAGGGGACCTAAGGCCAGTCCTCTATCTCTCCCTCCTGAACCTGTCAGTAACCAAAGAAAAGCTCCGGATGGTCACCCTTCAATCCATTCTCCCCCTGTTGCGGGAGAGCGACTGGATGTGCTCGATAGACCTCAAGGATGCCACATATTGATGGACAAACGATCCAGGAGGTTTCTCCGCTTCCGGCTAGAAGCCAGTCATTATCAGTTCAGGGTCCTTCCCTTTGGTCTCACCTCAACCCCCAGGGTGTTCACCAAGGTATTAGCAGTGATAGCGGCCCACCTGAGGCTTCAGGGAATGCAGGTGTTCCCATACCTAGACGACTGGCTCCTGACCTCCCCAACAAGGCATCTACTCTGCTCAGCCAGGAATTACTTTCTCCACCTTGCTCCCGGCTGGGGATCACCGTCAACACGGACAAATCCTTTCTCAACCCGACTCAGGTGATAGACTTTATCGGGGCCAGACTAGACACCAACAACTTACTAGCCTTCTTAACCACCGAACGACTCCACACCCTGAGGCTTCATGTGCGGGCCATTTTACTATCGTCGGCTCCCCCGGTGGGATTGGTCCTGAGGGCACTGGGCTCCATGGCGGCTGCAATTACCCTGCTCCCCGTGGCCCGCCTGAACATGAGGGTTTTGCAGTGGACTCTCCAAGTCCAATGGTCCTTCCGTCGATACCCTCTCAGTCACCACATTCCCCTCAGCAAGGCTTGCAAAAGGGCTCTCGCATGGTGGTTACAATCACTGGACCTCCAAGCAGGATGCCCTTTCTCCATGGCCCCTCCACTCGCCACGGTGACCACGGACGCCTCTCGCCTCGGGTGGGGGAGGCATTATGCGGGCAGGATGGTCCAAGGCATGTGGAACGATACATAGACCTCATTGCATATAAATGTTCTAGAGATGAGGGCAGTGCTGTTGTCGTTGCAAGCACTTCAGAGCCTTCTTCCTACAGGAACAGTTGCAGTTCAGTCAGACAACATGTCGGTGGTGTGGTACATCAACAAACAGGGGGGATCCAGGTCCTACCCACTCTGTCGAGAAGCTATGAGAGTGTGGGAATGGGCGATCTCCACCAACCGCTTTCTTATTGCAATGCACATTCTGGGATGGTCCAACATCCTTACGAGTGGTCTCTCAATCTCCAGGTAGCGAAGCAGATATTTGCCGTATGGGGACAACCCTGTTGTGATCTCTTTGCCTCTCCTTCAAACACGAAATGCAACAGCTACTTCGCTCTAATTACCCCCGCCGGGGAATTCCCGAGAGACGCTGTGGTGCATGCTTGGCCTTCCGGTCTACTCTATGCTTTCCCTCCTCTACCTCTGATGCTGAAGCTTCTACAGAAAGCCAGTCGGTTGGGGAGAAAAATGATCCTCATTGCCCCATTCTGGCCTCGTCAAGCTTGGTTCCCTTACCTCTGCTCTCATCTGGTGAATCCACCTTGGATTGTAGATCCCCTCCCAGATCTGATTTCCCACCCCCTAGGCCTCCCAGTCCAGAACCTGGACAATCTCAAGCTTACAGCTTGGTTGCTCCAGTTCCACTCGTAGCTAGGACTCCCGGTATCTCCTCCCCAGTTAAAGCTATACTAGTAGCAGCACACAAGCCCTCTATTAGGAAAGTCTATAGGAGTAAATGGAAATGTTTCGCTATTTGGGCGGAGCGTCAGAACCTAGACCCTTTCACAGCTCCATTGCCCACTGTCCTGGATTTCCTTTCAGGGCTTTTTCATCAGGGGGCTAGCTGTTCCACAGTCAAAGTTCAACTAGCAGCTATTTCTCATTACCACGTGGGACATGAACTGGGTCCATTGATCACCTCGAAGTTATGTAAGACCTTTCCGAAGGGCACCTTCCTACTCAGACCTCCAATAAAGGAAGTAGTGCCTCCCTGGGACTTGACTTTAGTACTTCAGGCCTTGACAGCTCCCCCTTTGAACCTGCAGCTTCAGCTGATCTCAAACATTTGTCATGGAAAACAACCTTTCTCGTTGCTATTACTTCAGCTAGGAGGGTTTCTGAACTTCAAACCCTATGTGTAAAACCTCCTTATTTGACCTTCCACAAGGATAGGGTTTGCCTCAGGACCAATCCCTCGTTCTTTCTAAGATTGCCTCCGAGGCAAATATTAACCAATCCATTAATCTGCCAGTTTTCTTTCCTGAATACCAGAACAAAGGAGAATACAAACTACATTCTCTAGATGTGCATAGACAGCTGCATTTTTACATTCATAGAACGGCTGGTCATAGACGATCCGACCAGTTGTTCGTCTCCTTTGCAAAATTTAATTTAGGTAAATCTGTGTCAAAGGTCACCTTGTCGAGGTGGATTTCACAATGCATCCTTTTGGCTTATGAAAGTTCTGGCAGGCCCGCACCTCAGGGAGTCCGTGCCCACTCTACTCGGTCCATGTCTACTTCTGCTGCCTTTCGGTCTAGAGTACCCCTGGATGATATTTGCTCAGCAGCCACTTGGGCTTCACCTCATACCTTCATCAACCATTGTAAATTGGATATTATCTCTCGAGGGAGAGCATCCTTTGGCTCTGCAGTGCTCCGGAACATCCTTCCATGAAGGCCGCCCAAGGTACAGGTAGCTGGGGACTCTGTCCCAAAGGTGCTGACAAATGAAGTTAACTACTTCAGATTAAGAAGTTATGTACTCACCATAACATTCCATCTGAGTAGGTAGACTTCATTTGTCTGCAACCGTCCCACCCTCCTTCCCCCTGACCTTCAGATGTTATTTGGCCAGAAGGTTTCACTCTGCCCTTTAAGGAAGGTAGTTTCCTTTTTCAGCCTTATTGGTTATGGGCAAACTTGATCTGAGGTCAGTCAGGGATGGCAGGGGATTATGGGTGAAGGGGAGGAGCTAGGAGCTCGGATCTAAGCTATGAAAGATTGCCAGCTCGGATCCGAGGTCGGATCCGATTCCCAAAGGTGCAGACAAATGAAGTCTACCTACTCAGATGGAACGTTATGGTGAGTACATAACTTCTTATTTCCCACACATTGAATCTTTCTGTTTTGAAAAAATGTTACATCTCAGTATAAAGGAGTTGTACATACTCTGTGTTTTGTGAAATTTCTTAAAATTATACTGTTGTATTTTTTTCTCCTTTGTGTTCCTTTCTGCATTGTGAGAAGTTTGGCTGGTTTTGAAAGCAGGAATTTTTATGATGTTAATTAATTCTTGTTATATGTTCACAGGACTTGAGTTGCTTTGTATACTAATACTGAACATGTGTGCTGGTGGAAGAGGAGGGGAACATGCAAGACAGTTCCTAGAATTTAAAGTGATATAATATTACCAGTCACTGCTCCCTGAAGTGCCACGTAGTAAAAGCACATTTCATTAATGTCTACAGTAGGCTAGACAGTGAGAAAAAAATCATCCTTTTGTGCTAAAATTACTACAACACAGTTATTCTGATTACCTTGCCTTGCACAGATGTTGAACTTGATTATTTAAAAGTAGTGGGTATGTTCAGGTTTGAGGAAGCAGAGACCTTCTTAACCCTAATGTGAGAGAGAGGCTGTAGTCTCCCCCACTGTGCTTTGAAGCAAGCATCTCTGATATGATAACTCAATTTTCCTTTTGCAACATATAAATTACTTCATTTTTGGTAAAACAGGTTTTTGTCTGGGTGCTAGTCACTTTTGTGTGTGTGTTCTAGCTTTGTATTTCCAACTAAATGTGATTTGTAGTTTTAATCATTTCATATTCAAGGAGCTGTCCTTTTTAACTTGAAGAGATCTAAAAGATGATAGGTTTTGTCTGTTAACATAATTTCAATTTAAACTGATGCAAACCTTCTAAAATTTAACAAGTGCACAAACCAAAACTAAGTATGACACATGTACATTTGGCCGTTTTTAATATTAAAGAAATGTGGATGTGAAAGATCCTATATCTCACTCCACTTCATTTTTGTCATTCCTCAAAAACTTGCTGGGCAAAAATAAAATCTAAGTGTTCTGAGCAGGCTTGAATGGAACTGGTTGTATGAAACTTGCATTCTTTTAAAAACAAAGTGTATGTCCAACTGTGGTCAGTCCAGTTTGGAGGGAAAGCTTTACCCCAGCTCAGAGACCTGGACTCTCCTTGATTTTGGAGAATGTGTGCCAATCATATGAATGACTCCCTGTGAAAGTAGATTTGCAGAACATAGTTCAGTATATCTTTCTGATTAGCTGCAAGTTTTAATTTCATGTTTAATACGATGTATAGTTGTCTTGAAGTTAGAGCAATACATATAAATGTTCAGCATGTTCTTTGCATGCTGCTGGTCTCCACTGCACTGTAAGCATAACAACAAAAACATATCTGTAGTGTGTTTAGGCAAGTTTAACACCCAGTACGCTTCCGGGACTGGGCGTGATGAATGCCTGGGTAGCCAAGAAGTTTTCTTTCCTGGAAAAATATGGACCCACCCAGTGAACGGGTCACATCAGTGTACTATTACCACTGATGCATATTTACTGCAGCCCTCAGGGTAGGTCCGTAATAAAAGGGAGTAGACAGGGGACCAAGATATCAGTGGAAAACTGCCTCACCTTCCAAGAAAAGGATTTCTTTGTATGCATAATCAACAGTCACTTTACTATGCTAATTTACAGTAAACAGTCTTTTGCTTGAGTGAAGATGCCATTGTGTATACATGGGAATGAAAGACAGAGAAAGTTATGTACTTAGTGTTGGAGAGTGAAGGATTTCACAAAGACATGCTCATCCTCAGATTAAACATTACCTGCTTTTAAGTAATCAGAAATATACTTGTTTTTTTCGTGCTCTGTCCCAAGACATTCTGCAGTGATCTTTTGGATATGGGGTAAAATATGCTCCCTGCACTTTTCTACATTATTTATTACACTTTTAAAACAGTAAACATTGTTTGCTTAAAAACTTTCAGAAAAAAGTGTACATCTTTTAAACATATTTTTGATACTTTAAGGTAAAATTTGTCCTCAGATTATCCAGCCAGTCATTGTTCCTATTTTTGTGTTTAATAGCATAAATGATCTCTGTCATTTACATATAAAATATAATTAGTTTCCCTGCATAAAAGCTGTGACATGGGTAGCCAGCAACAAGAAATGACCATAGTTTTGCAGTCTGCTCTATCATTTAAATAATGCTTTGCTTTTGTGCATGCAGAAAAACTGGTACAGTCTGATACAACTACTGATGACCATGCCTGTATTTAATTAACTAATTAAATATTTGTAGTAATTTGTATTTTTTTTTTATTTTACATGTGTTGACCAACACTATACTTCCACGAGCAGAACTATCTCTGACTCAAGTTCCGTCCCTTCCAGACTCCTGGTGTTCCTGTCTTCGAGAGGATCTCCCTACTGGGAGAAATCCTGTAATGAGGTAGCCACAGCATGTCATGCATGGCCATTCTGGGTACAGTGTATGCCCAGCAAATGGCATGATGGACTGGTGGAGAAGTCCTCATCCAACCATGTAGGGATTTTTACTGCAGCCTAAACTTTCTGCCCTAGTATCAGTTTGCAGTGAAGTGCAAGCTAGGATATAAGTTGGAGGTGAGATGTTCTTGCCAAAAGTAACAATACTACACTTCTTTGCATTTAATTGCAGCCTTTGTCAGTAGTTAGGCTAGTTCTTGCTGCAGTGACACTATGCCAATGGCTGATCAGATAATAACACCCAACTTGCAATTATCAGCAAATTTTGTTTGTATTTACTCTTTGGAGGTTATAGAGGTATATACTAAGTAATGCATCCATCCCTGGGGTACAATGCTAGTTACTTTCTTGATTTCAGAGGTGGCGTTGTGTACCCTTAACTCTATGGATTGCATCTTTTAGCCAGCTTGCTGTCTGCTCTACCACATATGGGTCTTCATTTAGATTGTTAGCTTGCAATACCTTAATGGGGTGATGTGTCCTTGTCTTTGGCAGATGTAGATAAACTGTTTGGGCTGTTGACCACAAATCCACAGCCTGTGTGACCTTCTCAAAGACGTTACTGACTTGAGTAGATTTGACAAAACTAAACCATTGAAGGTCGAAGTGTTAAGATATTTTTTGATACCGCAGTTTATGGAGTTCGATGTGACATGTTCCATGGCCTTGCTGATTAGACTAGATTAGCTGATAACACTGTAATTCCCACAATCTGTGGTGGGTCTCTTTGCAGTTTATTTCAGATATGCTATGTTAAGCTTAAGATAACCAATTTTAGGAGGAGTTCCACAAGGGCATTTTTGCCATTATCTATTAGGCATCCATATAGATTATCTAGCTCCACTGAAGTGGTATTTCTGGCTTTTGAAAGCACACTTTGGGTATAACTCCTTTACTACCTTAGGTGGTATCAAAGATTCAGGTATGTATGTAATTAAAATGCTTTTTTTTTCCTGGGCAAAGTTTGCACTAAACTTAGCTGCAAGGGCATTTGCTGTTTCCTTTTGGTAATGTGAGTGGTGTCATTTTGGATTAGTTCAGAGCACTGCTAGTTAGTTTTCCTCAATATCCTGATGTAATTAAACAAGGATTTACAATTGTAATTTTCTTCACTAGCAAGTTCCAGTTTGTGTTTATCTTTTCTCATGTAATGAAAGGAGATACTTCTAGCTCAGCTGTCTGGAATTTTGTAAATAATTATGTCATTTGTGAATATCAGCATGATTCATATGTTTGTGTTACAAATGTATTAGAACTGTATGTCATGTAAGATGGTTTGTACAGACGTATGCTGAATAAATATTTTGTAAAGTACTGAGTTTAGAGGTTTGACCACAGTGTACCCTGCTGGATTAGAACAGAAATGTATGTACACTATTGTAACTGTTTAGCTTGTGTATATTTTAACGCTGGAAACTGGAACACAGTAGCTGAAAATTTAAATCACTTTATGATCACATAATAAAAGGATGTCATATTTCAGTTTCACTGCAACAGACACAATGTCTAGAACTAGAAGTTTTTTTCTATTGTCTTGGAAGTGTTTATTGTTTTGTGACTTCCAGGATCTGCCTTAGATCTAAGTAAAGCCCTTGTTTGTGTATTTTTCAGGTATATGCTAAATGCTACCAGCTGTAATCAATGGTTGTTTTGAGCCTGGGAACTGATGCCATATGACAAGAAATTGTCATTTTGCAAGAATTCCAGCTGTACTATTTGGGATATTAATTTATTTTGTATTTTGTCTTTGAACTGACAAAAGAGGATCCATTCACCACACATCTGCCTTGTACTCTAAGTAGCTCTAGGGAACAGTATAATTCTCTTAGATACAGTCATGAATATAGCTGAGCTTAATTTAGATTTTTTTTCTTTATTTATCTTAGTGCGGGATTACCTGGCTCAGGCGACTCTAACATCGACTCCTATACAGAAGCTTAAGCCTGGCTGCTGTAGGTGCATGGGACATCACACATAGGGCCATAGACCAGGGACCTTAAATGTGATGTCTGCACTCACAGACCTAATGAACTTTTCAGCCGCAGTCGAAGTAACATCGATCACTTCGTTCCTTTACTCAAAGACTTGTAAAGCTAAGTACCCCGTTGGGCATTTTGCCTTTGTTTGAGCTTGGTTTGCTGTAGTTACCATTAGCCAATGTCAGCTAAGAAGGGTAAATGCTGATGCGGGCACCAGATACCGCATAAAGATATGCACGACTGCTGTATCTTTTATCTAGGCCAGGAGCACAACCATACCGCTTGCTCCATTTGTCAATCTTTTGTACCCAAGACCCTCCGTAGCCATCTGACTGCCCTTAACTTGTACTTGGAAAACCAGAGTCTCAAAACCTTGCACTCAGGATGGATCCTGAATCGGCCGCTCCAATGGAGCCACCACTGAAAAAGGCCAAGGTTTCCAGGCCTACTTTCTCTGCCTCTCTGCTATCGGACGCCCTGCCAGAACCCCGTACTTCGGCTTCTCTTCGAGGAAGCCGTTTCAGAAGTAATGGCCAGCACATCCACCAAGATGGTCCTGATGTCAGTCCCTACCGATGTCGAAGGGGAGCCAGATATCATCGGACAACTGACCGGGAAACCACTGCCTGAAACCCTGACCATTTCCCAGGTTCTTGAACCCAGGCCTTCCCCATGGCCTATGCCTTTAAAAAGAAAACAAAAACAAAACACCGGACTCCACCTTCTGAAGGAACCACAGATTGGCAATTATTTACCAACTCTCCGATACAGGCCTTTATGGCCCTTTGGCCCACAGCCGCTTTCTTCCACTATTCCAGTGTTTAGTCCTAGGCCTGCTTCTGCCACTTTTCTCCCTTTGCCTACTGCACAAGAAGGAGAGGAAGGACAGGAACTCTACTACTCATCTTCAGATGAATCAGTCTCCTATTCCTCACAAATTGCCTTCCCTCTTGAATACTATTCCCCAGATGAGGAATCTGTTGAAGACGACTCTCCACCAGAGGGCATCACCTTTGGGGAGACTATCACAAAAATGAAAGAATGCTTTAAATGGGACACTTCCCAAATGACTGACACTCAAAGAAGGTACTTTGAACTCCTCCAAGTGGGCTCTCCTTCGCCTTCAGCCATCCCACCTGTTATCCCTGCATACCTTGATGCATTCACCTCAGCATTAAAGAACCCATACTCACAACCACCAGCCCCTAAGAGACCTGATAGGTTCTACAAAGTTCCAGATGAACAGAAATTTCTAGTAAAGCCACCCCTGGCAGACCCTGCTGTAATTGCTGTATGCCCTGATGAGCAATCCAGACTGATTCCTTCAGCATCTCTTCTGCCCACTGATAAGGATAGCAAAAGCATAGACAGGATAGGAAAAAGGTTTACACCACCTCCACCCTAGCCTTCAGAGCTATCCATTATCAAACCCACATGATTAAATATGCCTTGGACCTAGTCTTACAAGCCTCTACTCTCTTGACATCCACTCCTGACTGTCCCACTAAAGCTGAGATAGCATCTAAACTGTCCCTGGCTTCTCAGGTAGCCAGACATTCTATTAGATGCAGTTATGATGCAGCAGAGGCCTCTGCTAGGTCTGCTGCTTCTGCATCAGTACTCCGCAGATACACATGGCTACACCTCCAACCCCTTCCAGAGGATTTCAAGTCCAAATTCCTAGACCTTTTCAAAAACCTGCAGGAAAAAAGTAAAGAGTTTCAAGACATCAAACACTTGCTTGTGTCCCTCATCCCTAAATACCACATGAATTACCCAGCTAAGACTAACTTTGTCAGGAGGTCCCCCTCCTCTGCTACCTCTTCCTCTTCCAGGCATAGGAGAGGAACCAGGAGGCAAACCTCCTACAGACCAGTTGCCTCACAACCCAGTCAAAGACCACCTTTTCAAGATAGAAGTGGACCCAACAATGCATGACTGCCTTGCCCAACTCTCCCTTGTCATCCTGCATTTCCCACTGCCTCCCCATTTAGAAATCCATCACATCAGACCGCTGGGTACTAGCAATCATACAGAATGGATATTTACTTTCTTGGAAGGAAAACCCCCTTCCAAGAGGCATTCCTTTTCCCCAGAAAATCAGCTCCACCTCTTCCCTCACATATACTGCAAGACCTTCTGAGATTAGGAAGCATAGAACCTGTCCCTCCAGGGTAAGAAGGAAAAGGCTTCTACTCAAGACTTTTCTGTTCCCCAAAACAGATGGCCCTTGGAGACCAATACTAGATTTATCCTTTCTAAACCTTTTCCTAAAAGTTCTATCATTCAGAATGTTACCTGTTCAAACCCTTCTTCCTTTATTGCCAGCCCAGGCCTGTATGACCACACTAGACCTAAAGAAAGCAGATTTCCATATTCCCATAAAACCCTCCCAACAGAAAATTCTTACGTTTCACTGGGCCCTGCTCTTACTTTCAATTTGCAGCCTTGCCCTTTGGTTTGTCTACTGCACCCAGGGTATTTGCAGAATGCCTAACCCCAGCCATAGCTTTCTGCAGAACCAAAGGTCTCCACATCTACCCCTAACTAGATGACATCCTCATTCTAGCAGAAACAGAGGACACCCTCCAAAATCATCTGAGGTTCACCACTTCTCTACTTCACAGCTTAGGATTCACCCTCAACCTCCTAAAATTATCCTTTAATCCCACAGCAGGACAAGATCTTTCTAGGCTGCAGGAACAGAACAGACCTGATGTGGGCTTTCCTCCCCCAAGACAAAGTCCTGTCACTCTCCACTCACTTCCAAAGCCTATTACAGGTTCATCAGATGTCTGCAAGACAATTCCTGCAGATCCTGGGACTCATGGCAGCCACCATCCCAATGCTGCCCCTAGCCAAAATGCGCATGCGAAAGCCTCAATGGTACCTGAAAAATGTGTGGTCACACCACCAACATCCCCTAGAGTAACAACTTAACCCTCTTGCCCTGCCTCAAAGCAGAACTAAGGTGGTGGATCCATCAAATACTTCTCAACCCAAGCTTTCCACTACAACCACCCTCCCTAACCCAGCATATGCATACAGATGCATCAGACCTAGGGTGGGGGGCTACCATGAACGGTTTCATGGTACAGGTGTCCTGAAATCCTACCCTCCAAAAGAAACGTATCAATGTGAGGGAAATGACTGCAGTTCTAGCCCTGAAAGCCTTCCTTCCTATCCTTCAACTGGACCCCCCTTCAGATATTCACAGACAGCACCATCGTCATGTGGTATCTCAACAAACAGGGAGGGACCAAGGCCTACCTCCTATGCTGGATAACATTACAAATTTGAGACCTCGCCTCCAGGCACAGCTTAACCCTGCAGGCAACATACATCCCCTCTCAGGACAAACAAACAAGTGGATATTCTCAGCAGAACGTCCTCTCTACAGCACGAGTGGATGTTGAACAGGGATACTTTTCTAGACATTGTCCATCGGTGGGGCACACCTTTTGGTAGATATGTTTGCCTCCCCCCAGAACAGACAATTGAAAAAATTCTGCACTAAGGATCACTCTCCACTTGCCGGGAGGGTAGATGCCTTCAACATTCCATGGAAGGGATGGTTTCTATATGCTTTCCCACCCTTCCCTCTCATTCAGAAAGTCCTCCTGAAAATCAGGAAGGACAAACCAAAAATCTTGCTGGTGCCTCCCTACTGGCCAAGGCAGCACTGGTTCCCCCTTCTTCTCTCATTAGCTAAGGGCAATCATCACAAGTTACCTCACAAGGTGGACCTTCTCACACAACAAAAGGGAACTCTAATTCATCCTCACCAGCAGATGTTAGGCCTAACACTCTGGGTGATAAACTTCTAATCCCTTTCAGACACCACTACTCAGAGGACATGCTTTTAGTGCTGAGGGAGGCCAGCTTACCTATGTGTGTGAACTAATTAAGGATATTCTTTCGTATTCTTCAGTAAAAGTCCCACCTATCAGCATTTTTAGCCTGTCTACCACTAGAACCCCCTTTACTATCCAGGCTAGATGTCAAACTTTTTCTGAAAGGTATCTTACACATCAGACCACCAAAAAAAAACCCCATCTCACCCCCCTGGGACCTAAATTTAATTTTGGAAAAACTAACACTGGCCCCATTTAAACCAGCTAGTGCTGCTACACTCCAAATGTGTACATGGAAGACTGTACTGCTGGTAGCCCTTACCTAAGCTAGAAGAGTGTCAGGAGTTACAAGTTCTTATGGCCTGCTGTCCCTACACTACCTTTCATAAGGATTGGGTGACCCTACGCACTAACTCTTCCTTCATGCCTAAAGTGGTCAACGAACTGTCCCTAAACCAATCTATTCACCTGCCCACCTTCTTTCCCTCTCCAACCAATGACAGTGAGAGGATACTCCATTCCATGGATGTGCACAGACAACTAAGATTCTACCTAGACAAACAAACTAAGCCCATCAGAAAATCTAACCAACTATTTGTATCCTTCCACCCTAGGGCCCTGGGCAAAGCAGTCTCTAAACAAACCATTTCCTGTTGGATCAGGAAAACTATTTCCTTCTGCTACTCCTACCATGGCAAGCTCCTACCCCAAGGGGTACGAGCACTCTCTACCAGGGGTGTGGCAACCTCCAAAGCCTTTCTCAAAGGCCTGGGCACAGCCTCCATCCTGGAAGCAGACACCTGGTCCACAATTCACATCTTCACCAACACTACAAATTGGACCACGGATCCGGAGCCCGGGCAGTGTTTGCTATAGCAATCCTGCAGGGTTTTGTGGAATTTTCTACATCTACCTCCACCCTTCCCTCTAATTAAGCTGTGGTACTCTCTCACACAAAAAATACTGCAACATAGGAATAGAAGGACATAGAAAAGTTGTGTAAAATCTTACCATAACCATATATGTCCCTCTCTTCCATGTTACAGTATTCCTTCCCACCCACCTATCCCCCCCTTTTCACTAGTGACATAACTTTAGGGCACTCTGAAGCTCTACCCTAGATCGGCCAGCATATGACACTTAGCACCTCTGGCTGACATCTCTTGTTATTCTGTATGGGACTGTCCGATTGGGCATTTAAGTTCTGAGGTCAGTGCATGCAGACATCACATTTAAGGTCTCTGTTTTATGGCCCTACATGTGACATCCCACGCACCTACAGCAGCTGGGCTTAAGCTTTTGTATAGGAGCCGATGGTTGGGTCACCTGAGGCAGGGAATCCCACAGTAAGAATACTGCAACATGGAAGAGGACATCTAAGGTTATGGTAAGATTTTACACAACTATTCTTTTTAAATATTTCCTGTGATTTTGAACTCTGATGTAACTGTAATTATATATTGAGTATTTTCTTCTTTTATTATTTATTATGAAATATATTTAAAACTTTCATTGTGGTGATTTATCTAGAGATATTTAAGTTCTGGGAGTACTTGCATATTTATTTTGTGACACTGTGGGCCACTCCTAATAGCCTTGCTCTTGGTCAGACTGCCATTTGTATTAATAGTAACATTGCACCGTAAGATTGGACACCCATTAAGGGCCTTAAAGTAGCTGATAAGAAGTGCATGGTGGCAGTAAAAACTACCTTATAGTCTGGGCAGAAGGGGGCATAGCTAGTAAACCTGTGCTAGCCTTGTGTGTGTGTGTGTGTGTGTGTGTGTGTGTGTGTGTGTGTGTGTGTGTGTGTGTGTGTGTGTGTATGCTACTTGGGCAGGGACACAAAGCATTGGTTGGACAGAGAGGGTGCTGGAGGTCTTGGCCTGGCCACTCAGCTGAGATTTCAGCTTTATAGCTGTGCCAGTGGGGAGTCTTATTGGGGATCTGGAGAAAGAGGGAGAAACCAGCCCCAGACTGACTGTGGTCTCTGTGTGCACTTAAGGGTACTTGTCATCCTCCCAGTGTACATCTCCCACTGGTGTTAGTGGTGAGGATTGAGGCTCCTTGATTACTGTTGCCAGTGGTGGGGTGTCAACATATATTGGTGGCCAGTGGTGGGATATCTGCATATTAGGATTCAGTGGTGTGGATAGTGAACTCCTGTAGCCTGTAAAAAGTGGCCGCTAAAGAAGGTGTTTGCACTCTCAATCAACCACACAGTGAACATTCAGAGTTTCATATCACAATAGTTTTATTTATTTATTTATTTTTTGTTTAATTAGTCAGGGAGAGCAGGCAAGGATGTCAGCAGAGGATTATGGCTAGCTGGCAAGGAGCCAGTTGGCTGAGATGTGCCAATCCAAGAACTGGTGCATGCCAACTTGACTAAAGCAGAAATAATTTCAGCGTTAGTCACAGCTGCATCACAGACCAACAACCAGGCTGTCCTTGGGGAGGTACAACTCTCAGAAAATGGACAGTTCAGCCTTTCCACAGAGGACTTAAAATCCTTCTGGAGTTAAAGAATTGAACTGGAGGCCAAACGTTTGGAAATGGAATCAGCAGATACTGAAACATCTAGAAGCTGAAGAGAATGAGAAGCAGACACAACATGAAAAGGAGATGCTGACTTATAGCCAGAGTCATGGAAGTAATGGGGAAAGGAGTAAACGAACCTCAGAAACAACAATGGTCAGTAGATTTCTTCCACAATTTACAGAGGGTGATAATTTTGATAGTTTCATTCATATGTTTGAAAGGGTATGTAAACAGTATAATGTTGACCAAGGGCTCTGGGTATGTATGGTTCCTGACTCCCCCTTACTCCATGGTAAAGCTGTAACTGCCATTTCTAAATTCTGGTACTGATTGCTTAAATTATAATACTGTTAAAAATTGTCTGTTATTGTTTTAAGTTAACACCTGAAGCTTATAGGAAAAAGTTCTGTGAGCATAAATGCAAGGCATATGAAAGTGTATGTGAATATATTGCTGTGTTAAGCACTTATTTTTAGAGATGGGTGAGTGGGTGTCGGGTCACCACTTTTGAAGAGCTGGCAGACCTTTTGGTGAGGGGACAAGCCCTCAGCACTTTGCCTGAGGACATGAGAGTCTTATTAGCAGATAGACAGTGCAATACCGCAGATGAGTTTGGGAAAAAGGGAGCGCTATACCTAGCAAGCAGGGCATCACTGTGCAGGAAAAGAATACCCAGTTCTGCTCATGGGTCTAAGGGAACCCGTGGTGGGCAGCCTAAACCACCCCAACAGAGTCCACCAGTAGCAAGGGAAGCCACTTGTTTAGGTACACGGCCAGGACTAAATGTTTTAAATGCAACCAGTGGGATCAGGTAACATATAGATGTGCACAGAAGCAAGGTGGGGAATAAAAGATGGGAGAGCCAGTAAGTGGGAATGACAGAATGCCAGCAGTAAGTTGTCTGGAGACAACAAGGGTACCAAACTACCACAAGAGGTTATATCCTATCTTAGTAGATATGGAAACAGGCCTCTGCCAAGAGAGACAAAGCCTCTGACCTAACCGTTGTGAAGCCTAGAATGGTTAAAGATGAGCTTTAGGAGGGACCCCATTCCAAATATCTTTGGCTAGGGTTCCACAGGGAAAAAGTATATCCCAGTGGTAGTAGATTATACTACCAGATACCCTGAGGCGGTGGCCCTGTCCTTCATTAAGGCAGAAAAAGTGGAAAATGCTTTGTTTGATATTTTTCAGCACTGTAGGTTTCCCAAAAGAAATACTGACTGACAGAGGTGCCATTTTCATGGTAGAGCTGCTGACTTGTCTGTGGAAGCACTGTGGGGTGAAGCACCTAAAGACCACCCCCTACCATCCCCAGACCAATGGTCTGGTTGAGAGATTAAACTCTACACTAAAGACCATGCTACGGGCATTTACATGCCAGTTTGAGGGAGTGGGACAAATATTTGTCCCATCTATTTGCTTACAGGAAGGTGCCCCAGGAATCCACAGGTTTTTCACCCTTTGAGTTTCTGTATGGGCATAGGGTGAGGGGACCTCTAGATGTGATTTGTGATGAGTGTGAATCCCACAAGGAGGCTGTTGTGGCATATGCCCTATACCTCAGGACAAGGCTCAGGGAACTCATGGGCCTGGTTCAGGCAAACCTGGCAGAAGCCCAACAGCAGAAAAAGGACTGGTATGACAGGAATGCTTGGGCTAGAGAATATGCTGTGGGGCAACAGGTAATGGCTGTCATTCCTGTCAGACTCAGCAAGCTGCAGGCAGCCTGGGAGGCACTCTTCAAAGTGGTAAGGAAGGTCAGTGATGTATACTACATGGTAGAACCGCTAAGCAGGAGGCAGGAGCACAGATTCTACCATGTGAACATGATGAAATCTTACCATTAAAAGTAGGCCCTGGTGCTAAGTATTTGCAGTGGATGGCAGGAGGAGTTTGAGGGGCTTCTACTGATTGATCTCCTAAGTGAGCCTTGGACTGACACCGCAGTGGAAGAGGTAGCAGTGTCCCAACAGATGTCCTTCAAGGATGCATCTGCAGTCATAACATATGGGTTGTCCTGCCTCAGGCAGCCCTTCGGTCGGCCGGATTCCAAAGTCTGGGTCTGGCCTCGGCTGATGTCGCACTTTCCCCGACGTCAGAGCGTCTGGGGTATAAAAGCATCAGCCGACGCCATTTTCCTCAGTCTTTCTTGCCGCGCGGTGCCCGAAGCAGAAGCTGTTCGCAAGTGCCGGTCGGTCAGATCCAGTGATTTCAGCTACCGAAGACTACGAAAAAAGCTAAGTACCCCGTTGGGGACTCTTTCTTGCCTCAGCCGATGTCAGACAAAGTAAATAATTGTTTAACTTGTGGGAAACAAATACCTCATAAGGATTTCCATTCTTATTGCCTTCCTTGCTTAGGTCCAGACCACGACGTATCGGCCTGTTTAGCCTGTGCCTCCTTCAACCGACGAACTCTTAGACGTCGGTCGGAGTTTGCAGAGGAATTTTTTGGAGCCGCTTTTGCTTATAAAATGCCATCGGAGACTCCGACTTCGCATATGGTCAAAAAACGCAAGGAAAAGGACCGATACTCGCGGCCTGTGGTTTCGGCTGAAACCACAGCTAGGCCTACCGCAAGTGTCTCGGTTTCAGCTGAAACAGAGTCCTCGGCGATTCCTTCTTCCGAAACCATACTTCCGACCACCGAGGCCCGACAGGCCCCGGCTGAGTCTGCTTCAGAACTACCTACCGAAGCTAGTGTTCAGGAATTGTCCGACACCATACCTTTGGACATTTCTACCCCTGCACGTGGGGCAGCTAGGCCCCCTGCTTCCATGTCCATTAAGGCCTTTTCAAGGGCTAAAGCTGCCAAACTTTCAAAAGCTTTGCCTGCCAAATCTACCTCCCAGAGGCCTTCCTCTAGTTCTCAGATCCTCAGCCTAGCTGAGGACCTTATTTCCTTAATTAGGGGTTCACAACCTTAACCAGACAGAGCCTCTCAACCTCCACCAGACAAAAGGCCCAGGACTGACCCCTCTGAACCACACTCCTCAGATGATTCCACGGATAGATCTGAGTTGTCAGACCACCAGGAAGGGGCTTACTCGCCTTATGAGGATTCAGATGCTGAGGAATCTATCCCTTCGGCCTCCCCTCTTGAAGAGTTTTCCTTTGGTGAGACTCTACACTCCATGAGAGAGCATTTTCAATGACAAGGTCAGGATTTCTCTGATTCTAGAAAAAGATTAAGGACCTTTTTGCATTTGCCTCAGCATAGGCCCTTAGCTATACCTCCTGTTCTGAATGTAATTGATGATGTGTACAATGATGTCAGTACAGCCCCTGATACTCTCCCTCCAGCCCCTGCCAAACCTGACAGATACTACAGGGTCCTGGATTCTCATTTCCATTTGTATAAAGCCCATTCTGCAGACCCAGAAACTATTTCTCAGGGCCCTAAAGGGGTTGCGGCCGCTACTGCCAAAAACCCTCTACCCTCTGACAGAGAGTCTAGAGCTTTAGAGAGATGGGGAAAGAAGGTGTATACTTCTGCAACTCTTTCTGTCAGGGCATTAAACTGTCAATTTCATATGATACAGTACCAGGAGTATTTGTTAGATGAACTAAATAAGAAACTTTCTTCTCCTGAACCCCTAGACCGTAAATCCCTTCAGGATTTGGTACACAACTCAACAGGTTAGCAATCATTTCTTAAAATGTGGCTATGATACACTGGAGGCTTCATTTAGATCAGCTATGACTGGGGCAGTTATTCATAGGCATGCCTGGCTGAAGGAGCAATCTTTGCCAGACCATGTCAAAGCTAAACTCCTGGATGCTCCAATGGAGAAACAAAATTTATTTGGCTCCTCTGCTCAGGAGATCTTAAAAAAGGTTGAAGAAAAGGCAAAATCTGTGCAAACAGTTAAAGATTTCCTGCAAGTTCAACCACCGAGATTCAGCAGAAACTGACCTACTAAGAATTGGTCCTTTCCAGACTCGGACAGAGCCCAGAGAGGCAGGAACAGGCGCCCTAGAGGTAGAGGTCAATCGAAGGGCTCCTACAGAGGCTGTCAGTGGCAGCCTGCCAATCAGAGGGAGTAGTGCAACAACAACAACTACTGCACCAGGACAGGGTCAATGACTTAACTCTGATTCTGCCTACCAGGGATCAACTGGAAGCACCCTTGGGCGGAAAGCTGGCTTTATTCTCAAAAAACTGGCATTATATCACAAAGGATACATGGACACTGCAAATAATAGACAAAGGATACAGGTTCCACTTCCACACTTTGCCAAAAAGAGGCGGAATGCCAAACCTTCCACCAAATCAGAGGGCAGAGGCTTTAAAACAAATCAGCAATTTACTTCAGATGAAAGCTATAGAAAAGGTACCATGTTCAGAACAAGGCCAAGGATTTTACTCCAGACTATTCCTTGTACCAAGAAAGGAAAATCAATGGAGGCCTATTCTCGACCTGTCCGCACTGAACACTTATCTCATTGTGCCAAACTTCAAAATGCTGACCCTACAGCAACTTCTTCCCATGTTGGGCAAGGAGTCTTGGCTGGTGACTCTAGATCTCAAGGAGGCATACCTGCACGTCCCTATTCGACCAAACTGCAGAAGACACCTCAGATTTCTTGCAGGATCAGAGCATTATCAATTCTCAGCATTGCCCTTTGGCTTATCTACTGCGCCCAGAGAATTCACGAAATGCCTGGCATCAGTAATTGCACATTGCAGACTACAGGGAATTCAAATTTACCCATACCTGGACGACTGCCTAATACAAGCGGACAACAAGAAAAATTTAATAAAGGACTTGGCCTATGCCATACACCTGCTACAGACCTTGGGATACACAGTCAACATCCAAAAGTCAAGACTAGTACCATCCCAAAGGATAACCTTTTTGGGTGCAGATCTGGACACAACCACCCAAATGGCCTTTCTCACAGAAGAAAAACAAAAACAACTTCCAGATTACTTCATGATTCTGACAAGACAAACTCAGCTTACTGCAAGGAAAATCCTGCAGGCCCTGGGTTACATGGCATCCTGCATAATTCTAATACCGCATGCCAGGCTGCATATGAGGAAATTACAATGGTACCTCCGGAGTGTATGGTCTCAGCACAGTCACAGTTTAGAAACCATGATACCAGTCATTCCATGCCTTCAAAAGGAATTCCTGTGGTGGGCTCAGGCCTGCCAGTCCAACAGTATCCAACCACAGGCCCAATTTGTGCCAGGGAAAGAAAATGCACTGGCGGACAGCTTAAGCAGAACTACCATGGATGCGCACGAATGGATGCTGCACCCAGATATCTTCCAACTCATAGCAAAGACATGGGGAATGCCGGAGATCGATTTGTTCGCCTCCCCACTCAATCATCAACTGAAGACATTCTGCTCAAGGACATACCACCCACAAGCTTGGAGGGTGGACTCTCTCTCTTTCAGCTGGAAAGCCCTAACAGTATATGCCTTCCCACCTCTCCCATTGATGTACAAGGTTCTACTGAAGATCAGGGAGGAACAGCCAAAAGTGATACTAATAGCTCCGGACTGGCCAAGACAACACTGGTATCCATTATTGAGAAGCATGTCTCAGGCAAAATCATGGCCTCTCCCCCTATGGCCTCTTCTTCTGACGCAGAACAATTTCAAGACCCTGCATCCCAACTTGAAAACCTTGCAGCTAACTGCTTGGAAAATTCCTTAAATCCCACTCAAACTGTTTTATCTCAGAGGGTGAAGGACATTATCCTGGAGGCTCGCAGGCCTTCCACAAGGAAGACATACTCAGCTAAATGGAAGAGATTTCTCATTTGGAGCACATCAAAAGGCACAGATGTCACAGTGGCAAACCTAACACATATCTTAGAATACTTAGCAGAATTGTTCCACAATGGCCTGTCCTATTCTTCCATTAAGATTCATGCTTCAGCAATTTCAGCAGAATACAATGTGGATCCACCTATCTTCTCACACCCTCTCCTCAGACAATTTCTGAGAGGGATCAAAAATATTAAACCTCCAAGAAGACCCCCTCTACCTGCCTGGGATCTCAACTTTGTCCTGGAGAAACTGACACTACCTCCTTTTGAACCAGCAGCATCAGCGGATCTACAGTTTCTATCTTGGAAAACTGCATTCCTTCTGGCAATCACTTCAGCAAGAAGAGTATCTGAGTTACAAGCATTAATGGCAGTGCAGCCTTTTCTTATTTTCCACCAGGACAGGGTGTCACTAAGAACCAATCCTACCTTTATGCCAAAGGTGGTATCTAGAGTATCCTTGAACCAAGCTATTCACTTGCCTACGTTCTTCCCTAATCCACAGAATAGAGGGGAAACACTTTTGCACACCCTGGATATATACAGACAACTACGCTACTACTTGGACAGAACAAAAACTAGCAGAAAAACTGACCAACTTTTTGTAGCATATGCAACTGGGGTGCAAGGAAGAGCAATTTCCTAACAGACAATTTCAAAATGGATAGGAAATTGCATTCGATTTTGCTACTCCTTTCATGGAAAGACAGTTCCTGAAAATATCAGGCCTCACTCCACAAGGGCCACGGCCACCACTGCAGCCTTCCTACGAGGGGTGGCTACCAAGGACATTTTAGAAGCTGCTACTTGGAGCTCCGTGCATACATTTGCCAAGCATTACAATCTACCTTTATACTCTAGATTCAGAGCAGGGTTTGCAACTGCAGTCCTGCAGGGGATCTTAACTACACCATCCTTTTCTTAGTACCTCCTCCCCCAGATTGGCAATGGTATTCTACCCATATGTTATGACTGCAGATGCATCCTTGAAGGACATAGTACAGTTTTGTACCTACCATAAATGTAGATGTCCGATAGGTATGAATCTGCAGTCAGGATTACCCTCCCTCCTTCCCCTCTGTGGTATTCCTAGGGTACTTACCCCTCTTTTAGCTAGCTGGGGGAATCTATTATGGTGTATTTGTTTGTTTATACATGTATATAATTTGCAAATGTTTGGAACTTTTCAGCATTTATCCAAATTTAGCCTTCCTAGAGGGCACCTGGCATCTGGGGCAAGAAAAACTGAGGAAAATGGCGTCGGCTGATGCTTTTATACCCCAGACGCTCTGACGTCGGGGAAAGTGCGACATCAGCTGAGGCCAGACCCAGACTTTGGAATCCGGCCGACCGAAGGGCTGCCTGAGGCAGGACAACCCATATGTTATGACTGCAGATGCATACCTATTGGACATCTACATTTATGGTAGGTACAAAACTGTACTTTATCCCCTACCCAGGTTTGAGAAATCCAAGCGGTTTTACAGGAATTTGGGGACATGTTCACTGGGAAACCAGGGTGCACCCACCTGGTGCAGTATCATGTGGATACAGGACCCTGAAGGCCTATTAAGCAGGCCCCTTGTATGGTGCCTGAGACAGTTAAACAGACTCTGAGGGAGGAGATAAGGTAAGATAATTAGCCCTAGATCAGCTGGGTGGGGCTAAGTATCTTACCACTATTGATCTTGCCAAGGGTTACTGGCAGGTGTCTTTGCCTTTGAGAGGTCACCCTTTGTGAAAAATGTCCCAGTGACTTTCCCCGAGTCTGGTAGATCATATTCTAGCAGGAGCAGGAGGTTTTGCCTTGGCTTATCTGGATGATATTGCCATCTACGGCTATTCCTGGCAAGAACACCTTCAGCACGTCATGGAGGTGCTGAGCAGACTACAAAGGGCAGCGTTGACTACTAAGCCCAGTAAATGTCAGGTGGGTATGGCAGAAGTCTCCTACCAAGTGGAAGCCATTCAGGCATGTCCTGCCCCTGTTACCAAAAAGAGGTGAGGGCATTCCTGGGGACAGCAGGGTACCACAGAAAGTTTGTCCCCAATTATAGTACTATAGCTGCTCCCCTCACAGACCTGATGAGGAAATGCAGGCCAGGTAAGGTAGTGTGGATCCCAACATGTGAGCAGGCATTCCAGAAGCTTAAAGGAGCTTTGGGAGGACCCCCCGCGTTAGCCAGGCCAGAATAGAGCAAAGCATTAGTTGTGCAGGTGGATACTTCATGGGATGGGGGCTGTGCTTAGCCAGGTTTCCTCAGACGGAGAAGAGCATCCAGTGGTATATCTCATCCATAGACTCCAACCCAGGGAGGAATGCTATGCAGCTGTAGGAAAGGAATGTTTAGCCACAGTGTGGGCACTGCAGAAACTTCAGCCTTATCTCTGTGGAATGAAATTCACTGTAGTTAAGACTACATTCACTTAACATGGCTACATTGAGCCAGCCAGCAAAATGTCAAGTTAGCAAGGAGGAGCCTAGGGTTGCAGGCATATATAATATGACAGTGTATCATCACAGTGGGGTTAGCAATGCCAGTGCAGATGGGCTGGCAAGACAGGGAATGGGTAAAGTATTTCCAGATAGGCTCAATCCTCTCGAGCAACATTTCTCAAGGTTCACTTGAAAAAACAGCTCGAGTCTAAGAGGGTGAGCCTCACCAATATATGTGACACCTCACCACTGGCAATAGTAATCAAGGAGCCTCAATCCTCAGTGGGAGACGTACATTGGGAGGATGACAAGTACACACACAGTAAAGTGCAATTTCCCTTAAGAGCACACACAGACCACAGTCAGTCTGGGGCTGGTTTTTCCCTCTTTCTGCAGATCCCCAATAAGACTTCCTACTGGCACAGCTATAAAGTTGAAATCTCAGCTGAGTGGCCAGGCAGAGACCTCCAGGACCCTCTCTGTCCAACCACTGCTTGATGTCCCTGCCCCAAGTAGCTGACACACACACACTCTTTGAGATTTGATATACACACACACACACACACACACACACACACACACACACACACACACTGGAAAGGCTGGCACAGGTTTACTAGCTATGCTCCCTTTTGCCTAGACTGTAAGGTAGGTTTTTATTGCCACCAGGCACTCCTTATCAGCTACTTTAAGGCCCTTAACAAAAGGGTTCCAATCTTACGGTATAATGTTACTATTAATTCAAGTGGTAGTTTGACCCAGAGCAAGGCTATTAGGAGTGCCCTACAGTGTCACCAAATAAGTATGCAAGTACTCTCAGAACATAAATATCTCTAGGCAGATCAGCCACAATTTGTTTGATTGTTTGTGTCTTTTGGCTTTTCCCGGTTAGGGGTCGCCACAGCAGAACTCCGGTCCGCTAATGATTGGCAGTTGATTTTTACGTACTGGCTTGCCAGGCCTGATGCACAACCTTCAACGAAGGTACGCCCATTCCCGCATGTCTCCACGCAGAAGACGCTCTAGCTGAGAATCGAACCGGACAGCGTCTTACTGTGAGGCGACAACGCTACCGCAGCATAAAGGTTTAAATATATTTAATCATAAAAGAACAAGAAAATACTCAGTATATAATTACAATTACATCAGACCTCAAAATCACAGGAAATATTTAAAACAGCATTGCAGGACAGTCTCAAATAAATAAAGAAAAAACATCTAACTTAAGCTCAGCTATATTCCTGACTGTATCTAAGAGAATTGTACTGTTCCTTAAGCCTTACCTACAGTGCAAGGCAAATGTGTGGTGAATGTATCCCCTTGTCAGGTCAAAGACAAAATACAAAATACTTTCTCTATCAGAGACTTCCCAAATTAAGATCCCAAATATTACTGCCGGGATGCTTGTAGAATGACATTTCTTGTCATCTGACTTCAGTTCCCAGGCTCAGAACAACCATTAATGACAGCTAGTAGCATTTAGCATCTACCTGTAAAAATACATAAAAAAGGCTTTTCTGTTCATAGGTGTGTACTCGTCTGATGGCCCTGGGGCCTTTACAAGCCTAGACATAGAATTACCCTGGCATTGTGCCACCCATTCTTAGTTCCCAGTGCCTCTGTCAAGTAGAACCACTGGAGTTATTCCCGGGGTGAATTTTCTATTTCCCATCCTATCATCACGATTTCTCTTGAAGAGGGTCAGCGAGGTGCTCTGCTTGACATGTATGGGAAGTCTATTCTATAGCATGGGCAGTCTCTGGGTTATGAACCTGTCCCTCCAGTATGTTGTTGATTATGGTAATGAGGTTGAGGTCTCGGGAGTGTGTGGTGCAGAGGGATAGGGATTTCTTTAGATGTAGCATTTCTAGCAGAGCTGCGTCAGACATGGCTTTGTAAGTCAAGCAGAGATTGCCTCTAAGTAGGCAATATGAGACAGAGAATAGATCGAGTTTTTTGAGTCTGTCCATATAGGACAAATGTTTAAGGCCTAGGATCCTCTTTGTGAGGTACTTTTGAGGCCTCTCCAGGTGTTGCAGGTGTCTAGTGAGGTACATGCCAAATGGGGCATTGTACTCGATGATTGGCCTAATGAGAGAAGAGTAGAGGGAGATGGTGATCTCTTTCTTCCTGTATGCAAAACCCTTCGTAATGAGATGTGCCACATAGAAGGACTTTCTATCCACAGTGGTAATTTGGTGATCAAAAGAGAGGTTGCTGTCAACCTGTGTTCCCAGATCTCTCATACCACCTTCTATGTTCAGTGGACTACCATTGATGTGGTAATTCATGGGAACTGGGTTTTTCCCAAAGGGGGGGATGACTACACATTTTTTGGCATTGAGCTTAAGGCCATGGTTCTGACACCAGTCGTTGGTCTCAGTGAGGCATTCTGTAGAATGTCAACCTCACTTGAGGAGTTAATAATAGCTCCCAACTTGCGATTGTCTGTGAACTTTGTCAGCCAGAGTCCCTTCTTGTTGGCCTGGACTTCAGAGAAGTAGATACCAAACAGGCAAGGACCCAAGACCAAACCCTGTGGGACTCCACTTGTGACTAGTCGGCAGTCTGACTTGGAGCCAGCTACTTTCACCCTGTGGGTTCCATTTGTGAGCCTATTTGCAACCCACCTAGTGATATAGAGTTTGATGCCTAGCTTGGTGACTTTTTCTATGATTCCTCAGTGGGAAATGGTGTCAGATGCCTTGGCCAGATCAAGATAGGCTGTATGAACCACCTTGCCTTCATCCACAGCTCTGGTGACTGACTCAAAGAAGTCGACCAAGTTGAGCAGGCATGATCTTCCCTTCACAAAACCAAACTGTGTGGGATCCAGAGTTTGGAGATTCCCTATATCCTTGTTTATTAGGTCCATGATGATGCGTTCCATAGCTTTGCATATCAGACTCGTCAGTCTAATGGGGTGATAGTTCCCAGGGTCTGTAGTCGCTCCTCCTTTGTGGAGAGGAGGGATGACTGTAGCAGTGCGCCATTCGATAGGGACAAAGCCCAAGGTGAGGCTGTGAGTGAACAAGGCACACAGGTGAGGTGCCAGTTCACTCTGTAGTTCATGTAGAACACAGCCAGGGATATTGTCACATCCCATAGAAGCTGTATTCTTGGGCTTGGATAGTGCTGTTTTAACCTGTACAGCAGTAATACTGGTTGCTTGGCAATCTACTGGTACTGTAATTTGTCCTTTGGGGGGAGTAAAGTTGGCACTGAATCTGTCAGCCAGTATATTGGTAATATCTGTTGGCTCGGTATAGGTGGTACCATTGTGCAGTAGCTCAGAGCAAATCTGGGTATTGCCGTGGAGATTCTTTGCATAACTATAGAAGGCCTTGTGGTTGTCTTTACTTTCTGCAGCAGTTATGTTTTCATAGCTAGCTTTAGAGGATTTGAGGAGGGATCTCAACTTTTTGTTGAGGCTGATAAGGGAGTTTTTCCATTCTTGGGACTTCACCTTATTTCACATCAGTTTCTTCCTTCTGTTGTAGAGTTTGTTTATGGCAGGTGACCACCAAATTGGCTTACTTTTTTGGAGGAGAGCATCTTGGTTCTATTGGGTATGGCGAGATCCATGCATTTGTGTATGTATTCATATAGTGCATTGGTGTATGATTCGGCGGTCATGCAACTATTCTCCATTTGCATGGGTGCCGTGAAATTAGCCACCTCTGTTTTTAGGAGTCCAAAGTTAGCATTGGAGATGTTTTTCATGGTGGTTACATTTGCGGGGGCGGGTGTGTGTGGATTTACAAGGTGATTAGTTTGTGGTTGGATCTCACCAGGAAGGAGCTGGCTATTGGTGTAGAGCAATGGTCGCCCATGTTCATAATGACCAGGTCAAGGATGTTGCTACCTGTAGTAGGGATAAGAATGAGCTGGTCCAGGGCATTGGAAGTAATGGACTCCAGGAAACGTTGGGCAAGTGTATGTACATGAGTAGTTTTCCTATTTAATGGAGGGGTAGTTGAAGTCACCTAGTATAAGAGTGTTTGGTTGGACCCTAATATTCTCCAAGATACTTAGGAATGTGGAGTGTGAGTCTTGGGACATGGTTGGGGACCTATAGCAGGCTATGACCTGAATTGCTGTCTTGGTGAATATTAGCTGCACCTGAAGTATCTCTGATGCGTTATTTTGGGCTACCAGTCTGGAGGTGTGCACATCTTTATGAATATGGAAACACCACCACGTTTGGAGCTTTGGTCCAAGTTCTGGGGCGAAAGGTGTGGAAAGAGTTATAGCCTGGTAGTGTAGGGGTGCTTTCTGCTGCCTTGAACCAGGTCTCTTACAGCACAAATGTCGATGTTCTCCATTTTAAGGAGTGCTTTGAGTGAGTGCATTTTGTGATTTAGACTTCTAGCATTGAGCAGCATGACCCTCAGATTGCATTTGTTTTTAGCTGTTATGGTGGTAGTTTGGTCTTTGGAACACCGCCCAAAAAGACACTATAGGGGTGGCAAGAGATTTGGCCAGTATCCGGAAGCCTAGGGCTGACAGATGCAGGCCATCTCTGGCAAAGCATCGAGGTTTGTCAATCATGTCATTCCAGACAGCTACTAGATTCCCTTAGAATGACACCAGAAACTTAGCCAATTGTTGAAATGAATCATTTTCTGCTTGTAGCTTGTACTGTGGTATCATTCTGGGTAATGGTAGGATGCTGCTCTGGGCTAGGGGCTACATAATCCGAGTGCTCCTCCTTGTCTGTTTTCATGTAGTCCAGGGAGGTGCATCTCAGGTCATTCACACCCACATGTACAATGACTGAGTCATATTTGTACCTGTTGTTGAGCGACCTGAGTGCATGTGTTATGTGCGGATCCTGGCACCTGACAGGCAGCTGTTATTTCTCCTTATTCAACCTAGTGAGTGGGAAATTAGTGTGCCTTACTATCGAGTCACCTATGACTAGTGTGTTGGGCATGCTGTTTTGCCTCAGGGGCTTTGGTTAAGTGGCACACTGTTTAGGAGAGTTGTGTCTCGAAAGTGGGTGTGTGATTTGTGTTTTTAATTGAAGGCAGTGCTGTTGTGTTCTGGAGGGCTGTGTTCCATGTGGTGTGGTGCAAGTGTTGACCTTCTCCTCTTGACCAGCTGTTACGGTCTTGGCTGGAGAGTGTGTGGCTTCCAATTTGGATATATAAGTACATCTTTCGCAAGTCTGAGTGTTGGGAGGTAAGGGGAGAGGGTTGTCTATGTACATGAGGCAGTTGCTACATTGCCTCAGAATGTCCAAGTTCACCAGGTTAGTAGGAGAAAGTGCAGGGAACTGACCTTTAGACATGCCTGCAGGGGTGGGCATTAATAATAAGTAATGGATCTGTTTCCTTATAGAATGTTTAGTGCTGGTAGCACTTTTGTGTGTTAGAATAATTCCTACAAGAAGTCTGGTAAAGTGCTAGACCAATAAGCTAGTAAAAGTGCAGGAGAGGAGAGAACTAGTTAGATCTAAGGGAAAAATTGAAGAGCAGGCTTTGGCACCACTCAGATGCTTACAAACAGTCCTGGATAGATAAAGACAGATCCTGGAAGTCATAAAACAATAAACACTTCCAAGACAATACAAAAAACTTCTAGTTCTAGACATTGTGTCTGTTACTGCACTGAAGCTGAAAGATAACATCCTTTTATTACGTGGTCATAAAGTAATTTAAATTTTCAGCTATTTTTCTGAAATTAACCTCTTGTACTTCACTTTCCATTGTTAAAACATATACATCTAAACAGCTACAATAGTGTATATACAGTTCTCTTCTAATCCAGTTCTACACAACTCTAAGCTCAGTGCTTTAGAAAATATTTCTTCAGCACACGTCTGCAGTCATTCATGAGAGAGAACAATCCTCACACTGAAGGCATTGGGAAGTAGCAGACAGACTAAGTTTGGAGTCCTACTACTTGTCACTTTTAAATGTACAGCAACGAGTCATTTACTGCAGTGAGAGTTTTCACACCTTGGCATGAGAGTATGGGGGAGGGTTTATCAAGTTTGTTAGGACTACAAAAGATTCCACTTATATGCTTTCTTTTGCTGCAAGTAGCTAACAGCTGTTTATAGCATAGCACAAGCTCTGTCAGAGAGATAAATGCGGCTCAGACAGGTAAACAGAGAAACAGCTCTTTTACAGAAGGCGTGTTTAGATGACAGTGCTTCACAGTGCTGCCATTATATTTTAATGGCATGAGAAAACAGCACCACTTCCTTATGTCTGGCATGAGACACATAAAGCGGACTTGAAATGTATTCTGGGAAAAAGGAAGGAAAGCAAGAAAATAAGATCACGTTACCAGGGCAGGCCCCATCATCTGCCATTTTGAGAGAAACATATTAAAATTGTAAAAGAAGCACTTGGAGTGATTTTGAGGCATTAAAATAGTGCAAAAACAAAGATACAATGAAGAAAATATGTTTTTTGAGTTCTAAGGTGGAGTTTTCCTTTAAATTGTTTTTTTTTTGGGGGGGGGGACTTGAAGTGAGAATTAAAAAGAAACTGCCATTAGTTTATGGTTAGGTTTAATCAGGGATGGGGATTCTGTGGACATGGTGCATGAATGAGGGAGCTATATTGTTAAAGGCAAGGCCTAGAATGTTTTGCTCCTAGAAGGCTGGTTGGTTAATTACTGTAGGAAATTATTTATCAAGTCCGAGAAATTTTTGGATACAACTCAAAAGATAGTTATAAATGCACCAGTTTATTCATGCATAGATGAAATCATCCATCAAAGAGGTATTTTTTTCATTGTGGGCATTTCAAAAAGTATATTCAAGAATCTCACATGGTCATTCAGGGATATAGAAGAAATCCTAGAAAAGGCAATAAAATGATCATTTGTAATAAGTCCGAGTTCAATTTGTTCTCTTTGATGGTCTTTGAGAATCTGCCTAGAAGTTAATTGTTTTCTGACAAATATGGAAATACAAAGTTTCCCTCGTGTGAATTTATGACTTGTGCTAAATTCAGGTAAGGAGGTAACCAAGTTTCTGTTAACACAGACATGGATATGTTCAATTAACTGGAGGGCTTCAAAATCAGCCATTTGTTGTAGAAACTTCTTGGATTGACAACTTGGATTGACAAGAGTAATCTATGGTTTGATTTGGAATTTGTAGTAATTATTTTTATTGTCTATGTTGGGGGGTCTAATAACAGGACTTTGCCTAAAGGAGGCACTATGAAGGGGGGGGGGTATCTTGGCCATTAAGCAGACACCATGGGGAAAAAAGTGACGGTCAGCCTTTGCAGAGGAAGTCCATATATGTCTACATTGTCATCCCAAGCTGACCCATTCTAGATTCCTGAGAAAGTCTCCAAATCTTGAATTGTTGAAGACAATTTTGTCTTCTTTGCATTTAGGCATCATTCTGTGTGAATGTAGGATTCTGCTCAGGACCAGTTTCTTTGTATTTCTCACATAATATCTGCCTGCATGCATGTCTCTCAGGATTGAACACCTCTAGTCATGCACCCGCCACTTGGCCTTGTAACCTTACAGGTCCTGACACTGGAGAGAGAAATGCCAATCCATTCTTGTCCAGCCTTATAAACACGGAGTCAGTACGCCTAACTATGGAGTTCCCAATTACTAGCACATTTCTGTTTGTTTAGTGGTAGTGGACAGTTTACACTGTGCAGCCTGGTGACTATTTACTGTGTGTGACAGGGATGGTGATAACATGTTGGAAGATCTGTGCTGCATCTTTATCCTCGTGCTTCTAGGAGGCTGGGCAAGTGACTTTTTGACAACCTTAATATATGTTGGTTTAGTATGTTTGTGCCAAAATGTGGGTGATATTGCATGTTACTCACAGATCTTTTTTGGTGATGGGTTGCCTTCATGTTGTATAGATATTTGCCTGTTATAGATTGTGTTATATAGTTTAAGCAGTAGTTTTAAACTGTCTGTGATCATTTGGCAGTTTCTACACTACCTAAGAATACCATCACCAAGAGCTATGAAGCTGGCGATAGAAGTGATCAAAGTCTGTTGACATTTCATTCAGATGGCTTTAAGGCTTATAATAAGAACTGCACTAATATATACTTTCAAGATTAGATGGTAGTCAATAGGAAAAAGGATCTTGAGCACAGAATGTCACAGTAACCAAGGCAGTAGCAGTGGCAGTACTAAAATTTACAAGAAATTTAAGCAAGCAGGGCAGGAACTGAAGAAGAAGAGGTGGAAATAACCAAGGTAGTAAGTGTGAAAGAGTAATGCAACTGGTACAGAGCCAATAATAGCAGTAGAAAACTAGAACCACACAGCTGGTCAAAGTGCAGCTGCAGACAACTAGGAGTATCCATGTATAAACATGCTCGGCTGTAGGAACACTGTAATGATGAGGTCTCAAGTGAGCATATATGTACTGTATTGTGTGGCATA